>NW_018404258.1:51966-100698 GCF_002113885.1 Mizuhopecten yessoensis | reverse complement strand
AATGACAGACACGATATTCTAATTCAGTTAGATACAACAACATACAACATAACAATACAGCATATTACTATCAATAACATTATAATATAGCACATCACAACACACAACCACACGGACACAACACACAACATAACAATACGGCATATTACAATGACAGACACGATATTCTAATTCAGTTAGATACAACAACACACAACATAACAATACGGCATATTACAATGACAGACACGATATTCTAATTCAGTTAGATACAACAACACACAACATAACAATACGGCATATTACAATGACAGACACGATATTCTAATTCAGTTAGATACAACAACACACAACATAACAATACGGCATATTACAATGACAGACACGATATTCTAATTCAGTTAGATACAACAACACACAACATAACAATACGGCATATTACAATGACAGACACGATATTCTAATTCAGTTAGATACAACAACACACAACATAACAATACGGCATATTACAATGACAGACACGATATTCTAATTCAGTTAGATACAACAACACACAACATAACAATACGGCATATTACAATGACAGACACGATATTCTAATTCAGTTAGATACAACAACACACAACATAACAATACGGCATATTACAATGACAGACACGATATTCTAATTCAGTTAGATACAACAACACACAACATAACAATACGGCATATTACAATGACAGACACGATATTCTAATTCAGTTAGATACAACAACACACAACATAACAATACGGCATATTACAATGACAGACACGATATTCTAATTCAGTTAGATACAACAACACACAACATAACAATACGGCATATTACAATGACAGACACGATATTCTAATTCAGTTAGATACAACAACACACAACATAACAATACGGCATATTACAATGACAGACACGATATTCTAATTCAGTTAGATACAACAACACACAACATAACAATACGGCATATTACAATGACAGACACGATATTCTAATTCAGTTAGATACAACAACACACAACATAACAATACGGCATATTACAATGACAGACACGATATTCTAATTCAGTTAGATACAACAACACACAACATAACAATACGGCATATTACAATGACAGACACGATATTCTAATTCAGTTAGATACAACAACACACAACATAACAATACGGCATATTACAATGACAGACACGATATTCTAATTCAGTTAGATACAACAACACACAACATAACAATACGGCATATTACAATGACAGACACGATATTCTAATTCAGTTAGATACAACAACACACAACATAACAATACGGCATATTACAATGACAGACACGATATTCTAATTCAGTTAGATACAACAACACACAACATAACAATACGGCATATTACAATGACAGACACGATATTCTAATTCAGTTAGATACAACAACACACAACATAACAATACGGCATATTACAATGACAGACACGATATTCTAATTCAGTTAGATACAACAACACACAACATAACAATACGGCATATTACAATGACAGACACGATATTCTAATTCAGTTAGATACAACAACACACAACATAACAATACGGCATATTACAATGACAGACACGATATTCTAATTCAGTTAGATACAACAACACACAACATAACAATACGGCATATTACAATGACAGACACGATATTCTAATTCAGTTAGATACAACAACACACAACATAACAATACGGCATATTACAATGACAGACACGATATTCTAATTCAGTTAGATACAACAACACACAACATAACAATACGGCATATTACAATGACAGACACGATATTCTAATTCAGTTAGATACAACAACACACAACATAACAATACGGCATATTACAATGACAGACACGATATTCTAATTCAGTTAGATACAACAACACACAACATAACAATACGGCATATTACAATGACAGACACGATATTCTAATTCAGTTAGATACAACAACACACAACATAACAATACGGCATATTACAATGACAGACACGATATTCTAATTCAGTTAGATACAACAACACACAACATAACAATACGGCATATTACAATGACAGACACGATATTCTAATTCAGTTAGATACAACAACACACAACATAACAATACGGCATATTACAATGACAGACACGATATTCTAATTCAGTTAGATACAACAACACACAACATAACAATACGGCATATTACAATGACAGACACGATATTCTAATTCAGTTAGATACAACAACACACAACATAACAATACGGCATATTACAATGACAGACACGATATTCTAATTCAGTTAGATACAACAACACACAACATAACAATACGGCATATTACAATGACAGACACGATATTCTAATTCAGTTAGATACAACAACACACAACATAACAATACAGCATATTACAATAACAGACACGATATTCTAATTCAGTAAGATACAACAACACACAACATAACAATACAGCATATTACTATCAATTACATTATAATATAGCACATCACAACACACAACCACACGGACACAACACACAACCACACGGACACAACACACAACTACACGGACACAACACACAACCACACTGACACAACACACAACCACACGGACACAACACACATCCACACGGACACAACACACACGGACACAACACACAACCACACGGACACAACACACAACCACACGGACACAGCACACAACCACACGGACACAACACACAACCACACGGACACAACACACACGGACACAACACACAACCACACGGACGCAACACACACAAACACACGGACACAGGCGATAACTTACATTTATGATAACGGTTAGTTAAAAAAGATATCGATTAAAAATATTGGGATCATATTATATACTAAATTGTATGTGTTGTTATTTGGAAATTGTGCATTTATGTTCTGATGCTAAGCTAAGTGTTATGGTAATACAGTTTGTATTTATGTTCTGATGCTAAGCTAAGTGTTATGGTAATACAGTTTTTATTTATGTTCTGATGCTAAGCTAAGGTTTATGGTAATACAGTTTGTATTTCAGTTTTGTTATTACTTGGAACTTTGTAAGTGATTATTATATTAACGTTTGCACACACATATACCTATTTATATAATATAGAGAGTGAGTTCCGTAATTGTAAACTGTTTTAACTCGGACAACTGCTAACAAACGGGAGGTCAAGTGCATTATAATCCTAAATCCCAATTAAAACAAAGGCCAATTAAATATATGCAAAATGTTTTAAAAGATGAAACAGTTATGGATCCATTATATGAAGTAAAACATATATGAATAATGTGGATAAGTTAGTATATTGTTAAGATTTTGCAGAAAGCAAATAATGTTTGTCTTCAAATTGGTTGTATTTAAATGTTTAAGTAGAACAAATGGACCAATAGTGCACTATTTATAGAGAATGTAATAAGTTTTTTATTTTATAGTTTAACAAAATAGCATAAAACGCTCCTATTCTGACGTGAATTTAATGTCTCTTACGGTGGTGCAGTTGGACATTTTAAAAATGTTTGTTTTTATTGATTGTTTCGTGAATACGTTTCGAGGTTTTAGCGTGTGTGTATAGGACGGGTAGGGTAAGCATGGTTGATATTGAGTTGTATAGAGCACTACATCAGTCAGAACTATACCGGGAACGTTTCCAACCAGATCAAGTTTCATTCCAAGTTGATAAAGTAATACTTTGGTCATTTTCCAATTTGAAATATGTATACTCGACTAATGATGTACATGTTCTTGCCTGATCAACAATCTTACCCAAACACTCAGAAATATCAAGAAGTTTTAATCTGTAATTTAAATTTTATATAGTACATATAAGAAAGTATANCCCCCCTTCATATCCCTTTTATCCATCCCTTCCTCCACAGCCAACAAAAACATCCCCACCATCGCTACAACTTCTTTAACCTTATTTCAGTTTTCTCTTCAAAATTATAAATATGGATATAAAACATATAAATCTATTAAATATAATGGAAAATTTTAGTAGTTTTAGAATTTACCAAGTCTAAAACTTGATAATATTTAGCATTTTATGATCAGGATTATATCTACTTAAACCAAGCCTTCTTTTTACAGTTAAATAGGGAACATTGTACATGTAATAACTAATGCAGGTTCTTCGCCGATCTATAGCTAGGACTCATTATGTATCACAATATAGAAATATTTTGCTTTAGAGATGATTAAAACATTATTTCATATTTCAGTTTTATCTATAAATTTATGATAGCTAGTTATACTTTTCCTGTTTATATAAATCTATAACTTGCAGATTTTCAGAAATAAAATCATCCAGCTGTTCCTTTTCTGTATAAAATGGCGAATTTTCGCGAATTGCCTGAACTTGTAGGAGGTGTATAATTAACTGCCGATATGTATCACGCATCTCAAACGTTATAATAACATTTTGACGTAAATAAATTTTGTCGTGAAAAACATTCACTACCGACAGAGTTATTCCCCTTGCTAAGACAAGTGAAGAACAATGGTGACCCTTGTTTTGTTTTCGACAGCTTGACGTTACCGGTAGTAGCGAGGTGTCCAAACCGTACAAACCGCGCCAGAAACGCGGTCCCGGTTCTGACGGGTCGACCGAGAGCTCAGGTAAGTCAATCATCCACACCTGTAATCAGCATTCCTTCATGTACCTTTTACACCTGTGTGTTCTACAGGTGTTTACAGACCGAGTTTTGTTCCTCAAATGTACCACCAGACAAAATTTAAGCATATTTTCATGAGGCTATAGCATACATGAAAACGAAATTGAAGAAAGGTAAGTTAGAATTATTCACTTTTAATTGATAAAATGTATCTCCGTATCTCTTGTGTATCACTAATCTGTTACACTCTAAATAGAACGGTCCCTCCAACACTTTTTCATTCATAAATTTAATAGATTATCGTTGATATATATTTAAATATTTACTATCTTTAAATGTCTGTATATGTGTTTTATCGTTAAGGATTTGTAAAGATGTTTTTTTATTGAAGTGCGCTATCAATAATCGCCTACACAAGTACTGTAGAACACCACCCTATAACCGATGACAGTTTTTATTGAGGTGGATTAAAGCCAATTTATAATGAACCACTCAGACGCATTGGGCCATGCAATTTAATTGGCTTTGTTAATGAACTTATCTAACATGTTTGATTTTAATCACTTGACTTATAATTAAAACACAATAGAAACCCGCTAGAACAGGTGATAGGTGATACGGCTAGCTCCGGGTAGGTAATACATTCTGATTGACACTGTATTATCTGTTGTCAAATGTCAAAATAGCGACAGCTTTATTAAAATCTAATTAAATGTCCCTTTCAGGAATTTTAAGAATATGACCTATGGATAAAAACAAAGATTTTTCATTTTGTTTATGACACACAAACAAAGTTAAAGTTAACACGTAATATTAGACCAAAAAAGACGATAAGATATAAATTTGTAATCATTTCTTATTAAATTAAGTTGAATAATCCTCACGTCTGTTTCCAACAGATTACGAGCAATTAATTCAAAACAAAATAATGTATTAGATACAAAATGGCGACCGTTTCCTTCAGCTGAGTGTTTAAGTACTCCCGTATAAATCTATAAAAATGCGTCTGAAAATGATCTACGAAAGAGTTGAAGATGACGGTTACCAGGACAGACTAACCGATACAGGTATTGCATTACAGTTTATCAGCAGGTTTAGATAACCGATAATCATTTTTTGTCAAATTTACACCATTATAATTGGTGTTGTTCCTTTGGAATGTGATTTACGTGGATATGTATATATAGGTGACGTTTTATTTATGTCTGTGAATAATACAGTGTGTCGTGAAGTTTTTAAATCACAATTAATAGCGTGTTATTGAACAATCTAAAATGAAAAATTGCATCACAGTTCCATATTACTTTATCATACGCACAATTGATTCGTAATTTTAACACGTCCAAATGGAAAATAAATGCTAACTTTATGAAAAACAGCTTAGAAATTCCGCAGTCAGGATATTGGACCCGACCGTCGGAGTTCAGGCCCGTGTGTTGAATCAGTTCAAACATAATGGTTTGTTAACGAGCTGTAGCGTTTACCTCGAATTTACATTTTTTGTAATTGACCGAGTATTGACATTTGACCAGTGTCGGCGTGAGGCGGTAAAGAGTCCAAAGAACTTGTAAATAATTTCCATTTTATTTGAAAAATATTTCGTGACTAAACTACACAAGAGATACTTTATTAAAACAGGGATAATAACTTTTGGGATATCATGATAAATAAATAATTAGGGATGGAAATAGATAAAAATATTACCTATATTAGCATGGCCTTTCAGTGACATGGAATCTGTAATACAGCAATTCAATACACATTATTTGTCCACCGCTTTCAGTGTGGTATGATAAAACATCTATTAACTATATATTCTTTAGTTAAATTGGGTTTAAACATTCGCCTGCCATAGTCACACTATCGTATATTCAAAACATATTTCGCCTGTATTTGAAACCAGGAGTAACCTGAATGAAACCCGATCACAATCTCGGGGTATGTAAATAAAGTAACGGAATGTAAAAAACTATCAGTTCCCATTAATATCTATGGTACGATACGAAGGTGAGGTATAACACTGGAGCACAGCGGCTTGTAGGAACGACTTCTAGGACAGATGTTTACCACAGATGGTAGGTAACATTATTATACCTGTATATTGATACACCCTTTATTTAATTTTGGACAGAACTTACTTTTGCAGTTGTGCTTAGATATATGACACACATTTTACTTTACATTTGCTCATCATGTTTGCTCGTGCAATTGACTACGACATAACTGTAGTGGCCTTAAGATTATTTATTATGCGCAGGTATTTGATTACCTCATACTTGCCAATATGCAGATGGCAATGAAGATGCATATCAATATCATTATTTTTGTGTGTTCACAATTCTAAAGATTGGTTAATGCTCTTGTGAATTTCGGTATTTAGCCAATCCCTGACCTCGATACCTCGTTGGAGAAATGCATATCTTCGATTCCAAACAAATATCAGTAATATGAGGGAAATGCTTGGTATACATACATTCATAAAATAAACAAATGGGGTGTGAATCTACAATGGAATTAAAGGACAATTTTACATCTGCATATTTCCCCTTCTATTCCTCATCCCACCTCCCCATCCCCTCGTTCTTTTCTTCTTCCTCTTCTTCTTTCTTCTTCTTCTTCTTCTTCTTCTTCTTCTTCTTCTTCTTCTTCTGAATAACAAGAACGAGAAAATGTTTAAACTTTTGCCTTTTGCAATCAAAATTATTTATCCACACACATGTAGACTTTTGTATCATATTATCGGGAATGCGCCTAGCATGTTGAAAGAACTTGTGTCCAATCTCTTTGATTACTGTAATAAAAAAAAATACGTTTGAATGCAAGGTGTGCAATTGTGAATATAGACTTTTATTAGATAGCTGTACATATGGAGAAGTTATACATATGTGTTACTACTGTAAGTCTTGAATAATATGATTAAATATTTGGAAAGTGAATTTCTGCTAAAGTCTTACGTGTAATTGTCGAACGTTTATGCAGATATGTATTCAGTTAAGCAAAATATAGTCAAGTCAAGTTAAGTCAACATTGTTTATTTCAGTGTCATATATCTAAATTACATTGGTACACTTTAAAAATGCACAGTTACAATGACATTAAACATGAGTTACATAGCAGGGATTAGTCATCTTATAGAAGTCATTGTTAAAACAGTATTGCTATTTGATATATTTGACCAAAATTATAATAACACTGTTTTCGTTACGATTTACAATATCAACACAAATATATACTATGTGTATCGAAACATGTAGCATATTAATATTAACTTTCATGTGTATACATGGGTAGAGATCGTTCACTTATATGTATGTACTTATAAACACACTTATACAATGTTTACTTAGTTACAAGTTGTAACGCAAACATTAGATTGTCCCACATCCACGTTCTGATATATATATATATTACAAAATACATACCTCTGTTATGGCAAATTTTCTATTGATTGTTTCCGACTTCTGTTTTCGTTTCCCAGTATTTCTTACACTTTATCTTTGATCCTTTGTTGTGAATTTCATTTCATTCTGTGTCAGTTTGATATAAATCTTGTCTTATCTTTTCCATTTTGCTTTGCAATTGATTAATATCCCTATCCGTGTGCAATGTTAGGCTTTCCTGCTCCGCGAACACTGTAATGATATATGTGAAACAGAAAAGACCCTATGCACCCATGTGGGGCCATATGCACTCTGTAGATAACACTGTACCGAATCAAAGATAGACCTATGTGTTTTTAAGTTAGGAGACCGCCTAGTCTAACGAATTCTAGTATACAACTGTTTTGACTGACCAGTCTGATATCTAAATACACGAGATAAATATCCCGCAGATGAAATCTGGATATAACTAAAAATTGATCTATTTTTAGTCGTATACTAGATGGTCGTTTAAATAACAAGTTAAATTTCGTGATTTTGAACATAAATGCCTGCGCATTTACACTTTATTAAACAGTTGATATGATAAATCCACTTGTGCTGGCTAAATATTTTATTTTTTGAAGGTGGTACTAACGAGATGACACTTCAAATAGGAACTGCATGTGGTTAAATGTTTCGGTATTACGTTTTGGCCATAACCTGGAACAAAGTTTATAAATGAGAAAAATGGTTTTGTAATTCAAATAAAAGGGTCACTTATTTGGATGTTTTTATATATCCCTTTCAGTTCGATCATCAATTCATAAACGGTTGTAAGTTTAACTCGAATATCACCAACGTTACTTTTCGCTTCACGCAGCTAAAGTTAGCTACGTTTCAGTGACATGCTGTTATGCACTTCCTGTGACCACCGTCAGACGTATATTCATTCCATCAGCAATTCATACAAATATCTATTCAAAAACGATATTCAATACTGAATTTCCAATCTTATTGAAATGTAATACCAACCTCTAAGTATTAAACATGCAATACACATCACACTTTATTTCATTAATGTTTATAACACAGCCGTTTATGCTATCATTGTGATAATGTCATACTTTTCGATTTTATCAATGATATGGTCGTCATTTAAAAACGAAAAGTAATTCTTATGATGATCTGGTAATTCTTATAAAATCATAAAAGTGCTTTATGAAATAAGCTTACGGCCTTTTATTGATTTTCACGCATCGCATAGCATATACGTGTAAATAGTAATTATTTTATAATGACAGGACACTAACTTAAAAAAGAGACAATTGTCTTAAAAGTATATGAATATGTGTAAAACATTAATATCTCACAGTTGTTATACTAAGAATGTATATGTAAATAATCAACATCAGACTAAACTTGTTATAGAGTTTATCTAGTAAATGGGTCTGAAATACGTGTTCTTGTATACTTACCGGATAAGCGGTACATAGGGGTTCTGTACAGTAATGGCAGGCTTGACACTGGACGACATCGTCTGAAGACAGGAATTATATGTAAAGCTTTATTCATTGTCTTGAATAACTCTCAAATATTGTCGATAATTCTAAATTAAACATACCATTTCTTGAAACTTAAAATTCGTTATCAACATATTTTTAATTGTAAACAAACGACAATTATCCTGGCTAAATTCACGAAGGGTATAGAGACCTCTTCACGTCGTTATTTTAGGCTCTTTGCGCAGACGTCATGTACGCACCACCCGTTATATAATTGTCTTGTAACCTATCTTATAATGCTGATTTGTATGTCCTTTTTGATCGACTATATCTATAACTATATTCTGTAGAAATACTATCATTCATGTGTTGTAAATCGCCTTATAATATTTTGAAAAATCATAAAGGGCGCTATATAAATTATGTATTATTATTATAAATAACAATATGATTAGACGGTAGTCTGTCCTCATAGGAAGTACAAATTTGTCACGTGCGTCGTGATGACAAGCAACAAAATATGTGACAAGATTATTAGAATACCATTTATATATATATGTTCAAAATACTTTCCTAGATTAGAAAGGAGACTTTATCACAGGTCCCACATGTGGCGCAGTAATTGCCTCTCCTTGAGGATGATTTAGTATCTCTTCCATTTCTTTATCAGCTGTAAAACGAAGAAATAGCAACCTTGTTAAAAAATGTTTACTTTGTTTGACATTTTGCATCGACAAACTTAATTTAAAATAGGTGCTTCCCTCTCCGTGTTTATAATAATTGTTATACATAACAAATTGATTGGCACTGCTAGTAGTCTATTAGTCCCGAAGGTTAGTTGGTCGTATTCTTGTGGGTGGAATTTTTTCTGGCACGCTTTACATTAACCTTAGCTTAAGAAGAAACATCTGTTGTAGAGAACCATTTTATTTTTCCATTTTCACTGAATTCTACAAATGGTTTTTACCACTTAAGATATGTGTTTGTTTCTTTTTCACCTGTCACGATATGATGTTATGGTGTAAGAAGAGGTCAGCAACATCTACGATTTCTCCCACTGAATAATGCGGTTCTATACATTTCAATTGGAAGATTATCGCATGGTTAACCCTACCTCAATCTTATCTTTATTTAGTATTAATATGTTTTCTCCGGAGTCATGTCAATTTCTTCCACATCGACTTCATGTCCGACCTTCTAATCTTATTACTTATTTATTTCTGTATGTCAAATTAAAATTGCGGATTATTAAAATGAGCTGACCGCACTTATTTTTATGTGAAATAACTTTCTAATACATGTCAGTAGGCCTTGTTAAAGATAGGGTTTGTACAGGATTTCTGACTAAATACGAGACAGTTAAGTTAGGGCAATTATATTTTCGCAGCTTTTCACACTAGTTTTACAATTTTACTTAGGATCGCAGTGTGTATCAGCACATTTACGGACGTTATCAGATTTGAGATCAATTATAACACTTAACTTTGGTAGCACCTGAATGAAAAACCAACTTAGTTCGATGTTCAGGAGGATTGAAGCTGATGTCCTAATGTGTTGACTGTAATCAAACAATGAGATAGGTAATACCCACCGTGTGGACGAAATGGCTATATGGTGTAAAAGTTTGATTGACGATAAGGTAGGATTACTTGATAGTCTGTTAATATACTCTGTCGTACCCCCTCGGGTGTATACGCGTGCCTGTGTCGCTCGCCTCCCTGTCCGCCTATTTAAATACCCACACCTTCTTATCCTTCCCTATACTAGGGAAAGTCAACGGTAGTATATAGGCTCTATTGAACATCTCAGAAATGAAGCAAAAATCAACACAGCCAGGTAAGGTTCATAGTGCTTTAGTTTTGCGTTAAAGGAAATGTGTATTTTACGCGGTAGTGCTATTTTAGTTGTTAATGTTATTGGTGTCATATTTTATCGATAATTATATCATATAAATAATTTAGCAGCAATACTTTGTGCGGTAACCTAAGTACATCAATCGTTTACTTTTTTAAGCAGTGATATCTTTAAGCACTTGCAGCAAATTTTCATTTCGATGTTAAGTGTATTATTCTCTGGTTTGCTTCCTTACCACTGTCTGACTATGTAGCTACACAGGTAACATTATTAACAAGGTAATCACCATTCTGTCAACAGTTGATAGGTTACACAGTACAATTTCATTAAGTACTATGTATTAATACAATAATAGAATGTTGTCTATGAATTTATGTAAATTAAACAGGCTCATTAGAGTGTTTATAGTAGTCAGAGGTGCGTATGACGTGCTAGGCTGACCAAAAGCCAGAGATGTTATGCTTTGAAAACGCGAAGAGAGACTAGGTCGTGTAGACTGGTATTATACGGAAATATTTTGTGTTAAGCAAGGAGATGAGATGTATTTGAAATTTCCAAGTTTGAGATGTGTCAGGAAGCCATAACTCAGTATGAAACAAAAGGAAAAAGTGTAGTGAATATGAATTTTATGTACGTGTACTCCAATGAGTAAAGTTGTAAATTTCAGTTCAAAATATAAATAAGAAAGGAAAATATTGAGAAAACAAAACAGTTTTCACTTGCAATAACCTAACTGATCCCCCTGACTTCATCCTTTATTTTATATAAACAACTCTAAGTGACGATTGAATCTGTCATTTTTATTTTTTTTATTTATGTATGCCTGTTTTATTTACACATGTTTCAAAAACAGAAATGGTATTATTTTGGTTATTTTAGCTCATTTTAATAAACCGTAAACTATATTAGTGATTTATCCCTAAACTCCACTTTCGGTCAAATTTTTGTCTTAGTTTTGTGCAATGTAATACAATAGGACATATTTGAACAAATTTAGGAGTTAAAAATCTAGATAAACCGGGATTCAAACAGGGCCTTATTGACACTCATCCTTTTAAATATTAAGCAAAAATACGAATTAAGGAAACATCCACTTACAAATATAGTTAGTCGATGCAGAATGCCAAACAGATTGTTTACTGCACCAGATGACCAGAGTTCTGAAATGTATGCAGAAACACGGCAAATGGGGAAAGGTGCCTTTATGACCCTTCCCTTACCATTTAGAACATTTCGCTTAAACATTTAAACCGTTTCCATAATCAATCGAAGCTAAAAAAATAAACTATTAAGGAAAGAACATATCATAATTATAACTAAGCAGAAAGTCCTCTCGTACATCAGAGACGATAAGAGGAACACGGTTAATGTTGTTAGTCCCTGTATATAGACAGAGAAAGACCTGTAACGACAAGTCAACCGTAGATGGGAGATAATAGCAGGAATTTTCTGGACAAAAAATCAATTATCTTTTTGTTTTATTCCATGTCTCCCTTTAAGCATAAATAACTTATATTTGGCGGTATATTTATTTCCGCGATAAATAACCAAGAGTGACGATAAAATAAATAAAAATTATTTAGTAACAATTTAACAAATAAGACAGCATATGACCTTATAGGATTAATCGCGAAAATCTGTATTCGCAAATATTAACTAAGTTACAACATATTTTCGAATAATTGTTTTGTTTTTTGTTTGTTTGTTTGATGGATTTGTTTTTCATTTTCGTTCTTGGGGAGGATCTGTTATATGCCATATGTACCTCTTAACCTTGTTTCGTTCGTTTAATATCGAAATTGTCATATTCAGTTGTGATATTTCACTTTGCAAAATGATTTTGAATGCTGTCAGTAATATGAATTATATTCATTGTATATTGTGTTGTATGCTTAAGTTTATTTCATTCTGATACTTCATTTTAATTATACATAACTGTCGAAGACCACGATACAGTATTGATCAGATCATGTTATGTAAAAAGCAATACCACAGAAACAAATGTAGACGTTTCATCAGAAATGTCTGTTGTTATGTCTAACAACGACAAAGTTCTCAACGACCTTAAATTAGATAAGAAGTAAATAGACGCGGTTAAGTAATCTCTTGATTAAAAGTTGCTCCGGGTAAAACAATATTATGTAATTCGTTATCATTCTAAGATGCTACATTGTCTTTAGATACGCTTTAAAGAACATCAGTGTTCAACTATTGTCAAACTATATAGACATCATAGCTAACAGGATGTGATATACTCTTCATACATTGATCCGCTGGAATAAAAATATCGAAAGACCAGAACAATACTTGCCTTGTATAATGAATTTTTTTTTTTTTGTGTTACAGAGAAGATGTCCTGGGTGACGTATGGAAGTCCTTTATGGCGCAAGGATAAGGTTCCGACCACCATTAAACCACTTCCGGCAATCAACGTTCAGAAAAAGCTTGAAAAAGGATTTATAAACGACGCCGTCAGTACTTTCATGTTCCACACAGCACGGAAACGGTCGATAATCCCACCGTACAATGCCGAACAGGATAAATTTGCGCAGGCGTACTTCCAGTCCCCCATCGCTAAGGCCGTCCTCGAACGATCTATGGAAAGAGTGCTGACTGTCAGGGTAAATTTTCACACCTTCTTGTTACTTAAAACAGAATTTCTGAACTATGAATACAATATAATCGTTAAAATACGACTATAAATAGTTTGGGGTTTCTTTGACGACTGAATGCATACAAAATCAAAAATCTTTTAACTAAACTTTTAGAGAAAAGATTCTTTAATTTTCAATACTTCCCCAAAACTATTATGATGATGCTTTCTTGTACATTTTTTTATTATGGTTGCATTGCAAAAGTTTATAAACTAGAAAGAAAATGCATTTCAGTTAATTTTGAAATGTTTTTACTAAGTGTTTGTCTTCTGGAAACTTTAAAGCACGTGCTTGAACGACACAAAATATCAGAGGAGAAGGTATAGGCACATACCTCTTTCGGAGAAACGCAATGTTTGTTCAAGACTGTTCACTATGGTAGTCAAAAAATAAACGAAAACTTCTAAAAATGGTCTAGATAATCAAATTTCATAACTATATGTGCAAATTTCAACTGGTTACCATGGCAACTTAAATTAAAAACATAAATAGATATTTTCCTTATAGTATTGGGGAAGTAATAAAAGAAAAGCCGTTTGAAGACTCTATTATCATTTTTACATTTTGATGTATTTTGGATCCAGAAAAGGCCCAAACATTCCTTAGTGGATTATACAGATGATTTCAATTTATCTAACATAAACCCCCGTTATAACGTCCAGCATAATAATGTCTCTCGTTTTAATTTTTCTTATCTTCTATCCCTATCAAGTTTTGAATTATCCCGTTGTCATTTTTTTATATGACTGTTTCGATATGCTGCTAACCTCTGTATAATGTCACGTACTCTTAGGACAATTTGTGGAATTCTTACGATGCTTTATTATGTTACTATATGGTATCAATTGTCATTGCGCACTTAACACTACTGCTTATATTATTACTTTATCATCAATGAAATAAGACATGTTTACCATTAGTGATATTGGATTACAATTATTAATGATTAGGTAAAGGTTGATCGTGAGAGGACCTCATACAAGTAATGTGTTAATATGTTTAACAGCTTTCATTATAATAATTATAAAATACAACATTTGATACAGAGCCCTATCTAGCTAATATTAGCCACTCTAAAGCGCTTTACAGTACATACATATACAATTAATACAATTAGCATATGCATTAATCAATGTAATTTTGAGGAATTTGCAAGAGCTGCCTTATCAGGCGCTAACTACTAGTCCTATGTCACCTGGCGAATATCTCCCTATGTGTGTATGCCTGCGTGTGTGCTGGAGACGTACTGTGTTCTGTTTGTAGTTTGCAGTATAACAAACGCTTAAGTCGTTATTACTTTTATCTGTCTTTCCAGTCTTTAAAACGAAACGTATTTAAAAAAACAATACTTTACGACTAAGGATGCCATAGAGTTTGTATCGTTATACTGACACCATTTGCAAAGAAAATGATTTCATCGTTATAATTGGGTTGCCCATCGATCGAGGGATGCGTATAGATAAACAATCACGTAATTAAGGAAGGTGGATCATGAAATATGAAAACCATTGGGGGGGTTTTAAAAAACATTTCTTCAGATGTATTGATAAAAAATCTAAGAATATTTTCCGATCCCTCAGAAATTCTATATATGTTACAATATTGAAGAAGTATTTTTAAATATTGAACAAACTACTGTTGAAACTAAATTAATCGATTGACACTAAATCGCAGCTGAACTGTATATATTAACGCATGACAATAAACTAATGTTCTAAGTGCGTTTTATACACTAGGCATTTAGTTTGGTGCCAACATATGGTTGGAGAACGATTGATAAATCACATTTTGGCACGTGCAATTCTTTTATAAATATCTCGATATATTCAAGTTTGATTTTATCAAACCAAACATGTCTATCTCTCAGACGTTTATTTGATTTCAAAAGCATTTAATGTCTAAACATATTGGTTGTTTCTCTGTTCTATAATCCCTGTCGTATCCGCTGTCTGTTTGATGTGTGTCCTAGCGGTGCCATACTTAACATGTAACGCTCTGGAGGGTTCTCCATATTTATATCGCTGTACTTATCTTATCTAAATACTTAACTAAACTATTAGGAACGACAAAATGATAGCTGTTCATAGGTGTTGTTTAATGCAGGTTTGACTTTCTGAAATGCGATTTCGTTTTTGTCTTTTTGTTATCAAAGCGCTAATGACACTGAATACAACTTATATGTAATGCTTTCATTCCATGTTTTCCCAATCCAAAAACACTTTCTTGGTTAACGTTATGCAAATTATCGATGAAAAAATAAAATATGAGAGAATGAACTCTATTATTGTCAATTTAAGATATACATTGCTTAAACTGATTTTTGTCTAAGATATGTATACACGCAAAGCTGAGGGTTCGGCTAAAGCAAAGGTTCATAGTTAGTGGGTCATATGTTATCGAATCAGAGTATTGTACACATGTCAGTTACAAGCTTGGATATTAGTCCGTATGACTGTTTTGGGCGGTCTGGTTATCTAAGTGTAATCTTATAATAACAGTAATGTGCGTTTTATAATCAAGAGTGTAGATGTTAATTTCTGGAATTAGACATTATCTTTACAACCTTACGCGGTGTAGCATCCCTACTATGACCGATATGCTATTACCCACAACTCCGACCACTTCTATGTGCATGAGCGACAGTCAATTCAGAGAAGACTGAGGTGTGAAATTCATAAACTGTATAATTTCTTTAATCGTGGATCCCCCCCCCCCCCCCCCCCCCCCCCCCCCTATGTTTACGATTAAGCATATATAAGTCGCAGAATTAGATACCAGAAATAGTTCTTGATGATAGGGCTTGTTAAGATTTTGGTTTCCTCGAAACAATTTTTTCCGTGATCTTAGTCCTGGAAATTAAGGAAGAACGCATGACCTTGCATATTGACAGTAGGGGGCGCTCACACTATGAAGCGGTGTCAAGAGAATTACGGGACCAGCTTGGAATCCCCACCTTATGGACATTATCTTATTAGGGATATAGTTGTTTGTTTATACGTGTTTGACAAAGACTGGTAGTGTAATCAACTAGTCTTGCGTTATCTATTTCATCACGGCAAGACTTAATCAGGTCGAGTTATGACACAATAAATCAAGGTTGTCATAACACGGCGTTTGACTTAGGCCTACAATATAGACAAGTTGTCAGGTGAGAAGATTCACCACCTTCTACCTGTGATTAATGATAGAAACATCGAAGTTAAGACCTCTCAAAGGATGTACGCAAAAACTCGAGTGCACAGATAGGGGTTCTCCGTTTACAAATATTTACAGATATTTTCCATTAAGATACCATATCGACCAAACCACGGTGTTTTGTTAACACCATTTTCGCTGGACATACACGTAGTATTCATTGCCTTTGATCAATGTACCAGGGGTCCCTTTAAAAAGTGTGACACAAATTCCTAAATATACTTATACTTATAATTAACTATTCGCTCGAACATATTTTGTAGGCATTTTCTTCTACAATTTATCACAAACAATCTTGGGAAACGTTATTTCAATTGAAATAATTCCCTAAATTTCTGTTGATTTTCACTATAGGACATTTAATGATAATGCATATTTGTAATGTTCACTTTAGTTGGTTACACAAGAACGCCTCATTTAATTGGATGGACGTTTTTTCTATACTGTATACCCTTGGTATATGTAAAAGGGCATTCAGATCAGTAGGAACTTAGTTCTTCCAGTATATGTTTTAATCTAAAGTAGTGAAACTTTAAGCATTTTTTTTTCGTGAAATTCAACATGTTGCGGATTTGGAAAAGTAATCCAAATATTGCCTGTAACCAAAACTACAAAATCAAAGAGATGGAGAGGATATACGGGGTAAAACTAAAGGGACAGATGTACAACGCCCTCAAGTGGTATAGGGTAGGGTTCCATCAGCCTTGTATGTCTGATTAGTCTGAAATACTTTTCGTAGACTATCGTTACCGAGAATATATCCAGTTAAGGTTATCGGAATAGGGGGTCTCCATGTTGTTGCTTTTGTTTCCATATTCTGCTGATGTTTTACGCTTTTTGTTGACAGTTCAGTATTCTCTTCTTGTTATTTATGAATAAAAGAGTATGTCTGTTGCTTAATGTTAATGAACAATGGTAATTTTAATCTTTGATGTTGTCTTTATTTGATAAAGGTGTCAATATATTCACAATTGGATACAGGATGAGCATTGCCAACATTGATGAATAATACTTTCACGGGTTTTTTATTATGTGTTACAACCTTATACATAGTACGCGAAGTATACTTTAAAATGTTTCTTAATTTAATTTTAATTGACTAATACTCCATTCGCTAATTCAATTTCCTTTATATATTATAAATTGTGCCCGATTAAATTAGTTCTAGGTCATTATTTCTACTGTGTTTAGGTAGTTTGCGTTATTTTCCATATGTCAATTATGACCTTTTTCAGGTGTGGTCATGTCCCTTAGCTTAACGACGCGATGATAAATATGTTTAAACATTTTATCAAGATATACTTTCTATATGCTATGTCATTCTTCTTATTTTAGTCTCTGTTATTGTAAAAAGGGCTCTATATTCGGAAAGACAAATTTGTTACTGAGTTATACAAATGCTATTTCTGATAGTGCAATTGTAGTATCTATAACTTATGATGTGACAAGGTTCCAGTGACTTTATTGGTAAAGGGATTTAAAAACAGTAAATATTTTACTTGGTAATATCATCGATACAGGTGATGGGATAAGTAAGACATTTACCGAAATTACCAGTGATAAGAAAAGAACATCTTTTCGTTGATGTTACAGATAGTATTGATAATGGGACGATGAATGATAAATCAGTTGACATATGTACTTTTGGTGACAGGACACCAGTGTATACTAATGTACTTCATCGAATGCATCTTATTTGCAATGATAAATATATGTTTCAATTGAATATCCCCAATATAACTACCTTTCTTTTAAATCCCTTATTAAATTCAGATGTACCATGCTACAAGCAAAAGATAAAAACTACAAGATATTCCATGCTACGAACAAATCAACTGTATCCACAATAATGGTATTAAAACAGAAAGAGTTTTTTTTCAACTTCATGATTAAGTATTCGAACTATTTTAAAAACAGGAACAGTACGGTTAAATAACACTTTTTATATAGCATATTGATATTTACTGTTTTGAGAATGACTGGTGTATTGACATCTGTACATGTTCTGCTATGGAAAACAACGTTTAAATAAGACCTGTTGTCACGAATATTTTTACTAAACATTGCAGTTGTATTGCTACCCTAAATTAAGGTTTTTTAAGACAATAAAAACCAAAAACATGTGTATGCTTGTTTCAGGATGCTGAGGCACAGAGAATAAACAAAATCAACAAACTGAGTTTTAGAAGGCGTGCCAAGGAATCACCAACGGTGGAGAAGATACGCGAACGTGAAAAGGACTTTCGCAACGACGCCATTATCACTGAAAAGTTAAGGACTAAGTATAAGGACATTATACCAAAATACGACGCCTCAGTGGATAAAAGCTGTAAAGGATACTTCAAACGACCAGACGTGCAGAGACTTATTACGGCCACGTGCTACAAAAAATAACGGGAAAGTTAATCCAACTCTCCTTTAAAATATATATAAATATATTTCTGCTGTATTTATGAAGGAATCCGATATGGTAACGCCTTCTTGTGGTTGCTGACTGGCTCCTCGTTGACTCATGATAACAACAGATCATACATGTTAACAATATATATATAAGTACCCAGATTACTTACGTTTTGCGTGGTATATATTTTCGCGTACATTAGCGTGATCTCGATCAATTATTCATATATATCGTAAACACATAATCATTAAGGATCCCTGTCCCACTGCAGACAAAGCAATACAGACATTCGGAAGTTTGTCATATACAAAGTTTCTTCCCCTTAATATCGTGTTTTGGTTATTCTTTAGTCGGACTGTGCCGAGGAACCGGTTAGAATGACTGTAGTTTGATCGTAGGCTCAGAGTTTGATTCACGGTCTTGACCCTTTTTATTTTTACTCTCTGAACACTGTTTTGTATTTTTTTAAATCGAATTTCGTCTACATTCATTTTTTCATAAACATTTCGAAATAAATGTTTCTGGTTTTGGCAATGTGACAGGGAATTTTAAGTCTTCCTTAGCGAATATATCGGAAACGTTAATTTGAGTAATCACGCGTACGCAAATACACGGTATCATCAGTATTGGAAACTAGGTTATCTATCCTTCGATCCAGTGCGTTCGTAATGTACTCAAAAGATTAAGGATCCTTGTCCCACTGCGACCTCCACTACATATTTTTCCGTATGTAAAGTAGCCTCCCCTTAGTTTCGGTTTGGATATTACTATAGCGCGAACCTTCGGTTGCTTAGAGCGACAGTACAACAATATGAGGTCAAAGGTTAAATTCCTAGTCTAACACAGCTGATTTTGTACATTCGGAATACTGTTGTTGATTTTATTTTTGCTGATGTACTTTTTTTTAATAAAAATCCTGCAATGTATATTTTTTTTCTTCAGAAATGATTATTAAAAGCTATATTCACGCCGGAAAACAAACAGTTTTTAATGTGCAGGTACCGTTTTTGTCGGTATTTTTGGCATCAATAATCTGATCACCTTTGGGAGACTCCCAAAGGATGGATTTCACGTAATGGACAAGTATTTGTGAGTTTTGTGTATCGAAAAACAATATGTCTGAACGACAGATATGAAAAAGCTTCCTAATTAGGGCGGTGGATATGTCTATTGGTTTAAAGATAGATGAACTATCGACATAATTATACAAATATATCGTTACTGTTCCATCCCTACCTGTCCTATGTGTACAGCACATCATCCTTTAGGTTGTTTTGGTGTTGATGGTGATACAAATTATGTTATCATAACATGTAGATAATGCACTGCTTATATGTATACTTTGTAAGTTGTTACATTTAAGTTTGATAGATGTTGTTTTTATAAGTCAAACTGGATGTATTACAATGGAATTTTCAGGAAGAGTATTGGAATGATTTTCAGACATTCAACATATTGCTGGTATTTTATACATTATTTTGGTACGGTTAACTTGAAATACCGTTATAAAAATGATGTTTTTTTTATCTATATTCAATGCGTAACGTTATAAAGGGTTCTATGGTCCTTTTTTCTCATGTTGTTGCATGTATTTTATAATATAAGATAGAACACTTAAAACTGGATTATAATTCGTTTAATCTTCTGTGAAACTGATGCGTCCTAAGTGGCCATTTGATGCAGTAAATAATCACTTTGTGTGGCTTTCTGCATGCAGACAATAACTATTTTTTATGATAATCTAATATAACAGTTCAAAGTTTTATAATTGATAAAACAGTTAAAATACATCTGTTCTGGTATTCAGAATATCCATTAAACTAACAAATATGTCATTCGGTTGGGCAAAGTTTTAAATTATCAATTTGGTTTGATTTGTTATATATGCAGAAAAGATACTCAATTTAATAACGTAGTAAAAAATACCGGTTCAAACTTTATTCTCTCGATTTAGAAATCCGTTATATGTTTCTTCCATTTAGGACGCGTCAGTATAAAATACATGTCTGATGTATTAAGACTCGTCAGTATAAAATACATGTCTGATGTATTCCTAAGCATGTTGTGTTACAACCAAATGAAAATGTACATATGTAACCCTGAACAAAAAATATAAATTTTCAAACTGGTATTCCTTCCATGTATACTAAACCAGACCTAACGCCAGCATTGGTACTACTGGGACTATTACCAGTGTTGCTTTACAGTTTTTATAATAAATAATTTAGGTAATACAGGTTTAATTGCATTCAACTTTCGACTTATTTACTTAGGATTTACTGTGTACAGTTTAGGTTTTTCTTACTCTCGACTCGATTACTTTAAATCGCAATTATAATTAAAACAATAATGCTTAATACACAACGATGATGGAACCAAGAATGACAGTGAGTTTGCCCTGTTACTGTCTAAATATAATACCACTGGTTAGCAAACACAGTTAAAGTATTTGAACGTTAATTATGTTTTCAGTAGTAGATTTCCCATTAGCATTAGGTATCCATGTCGTTTGGAATTCAAACTTATTATCGATATGTAACAGGAACAAATTCAAATTTACTTAGAATTTAAACAGATATGTAGAAATGTCGCCTTTATTGGAATTTACAACAAAATTCATTTCATAACAGCAGGCACTGGGACGGTATTCTATGTATGATCTGTACGAAGTAGTGGCTAATTATGCTCGTCCTGTAGATTATGTGTGGAAGTTGGTAACAACAACAGCAGGTACTGGGACGGTATTCTATGTATGATCTGTACGAAGAAGTCGCTAATTATGTTTGTCCTGTAGATTATGTGTGGAAGTTGGTAACAATAACAGCAGGTCCTGGGACGGTATTCTATGTATGATCTGTACGAAGTAATGGCTAATTATGTTTGTCCTGTAGATTATGTGTGGAAGTTGGTAACAATAACAGCAGGTACTGGGACGGTATTCTATGTATGATCTGTACGAAGAAGTGGCTAATTATGTTTGTCCTGTAGATTATGTGTGGTAACAATAACAGCAGGCACTGGGACGGTAGTCTATGTATGATCTGTACGAAGTAGTGGCTAATTATCATTGTCTTGTAGATTAAGTGTGGTAACAATAACAGCAGGCACTGGGACGGGATTCTATGTATGATCTGTACGAAGTAATGGCTAATTATGCTTGTCCTGTAGATTATGTGTGGAAGTTGGTAACAACAACAGCAGGTACTGGGACGGTATTCTATGTATGATCTGTACGAAGAAGTCGCTAATTATGTTTGTCCTGTAGATTATGTGTGGAAGTTGGTAACAATAACAGCAGGTCCTGGGACGGTATTCTATGTATGATCTGTACGAAGTAGTGGCTAATTATGCTCGTCCTGTAGATTATGTGTGGAAGTTGGTAACAATAACAGCAGGCACTGGGACGGTATACTATGTATGATCTGTACGAAGTAATGGCTAATTATGCTTGTCCTGTAGATTATGTGTGGAAGGTGGTAACAATAACAGCAGGCACTGGGACGGTAGTCTATGTATGATCTGTACGAAGTAATGGCTAATTATGCTTGTCCTGTAGATTATGTGTGGTAACAATAACAGCCGGCACTGGGACGGTATTCTATGTATGATCTGTACTAAGTAATGGCTAATTATGTTTGTCCTGTAGATTATGTGTGGTAGTTGGTAACAATTATTGCTGTTTCATCAAATAGGAATATCAGTACCTGGAGTATGATAAACAGAAGGGAAAATAGATTATTGTTTTGTCTAACTAGGCCGTTAATACATAGAAGGTAGGTCATATATATATACTTTCAGAATAAAGACGGTTATTCTTGGTTAGGCGTCTATTATAACCCGTTCACAGTGACAAGTGGTGATTATATATAACATACGCCTACTTACTCAAAACTGATGGAACCTTTTATTTTTTAATAGCAGTAATTCTGAAAAAAATCTTTGTATTTAGCACGTAATTGTGGTGCATTATTATTATTTTTTTCATCAGTTGCATAATGTGATTTTTTTTCAAGAAAATAACACAAATACATAATTAATTTTTCAATCAATAGTTAAGGGAGACAACTCGAGCGTGCCACTCTTCACCTTTTGTTGTGCTTTGGATTCTAATTAACTTGTTTATATATTTTATTGATTGATGACAAAAATATTATACCGTTTGTTTTCTTTTGAATTTATTACTTATATGCTCTCTATAAAAATTCCTTTGACAATATTTGACAATTAAATGTCAATGAAATGACAAAACAATGGAATTATCTTTGTCTCTTTTTTTCTGTCGATAAGGCTGGGTTATTTTTTTTTTTCTTTTCTTATTTTCTTACACTTGCAGAACACAAATAATGATAACAAATTCATTAAATAATTTTTAAAAAATTACAAACAAACGCTTATGATAGGAACCGAAAAGTGTAAAATGGCTAAGAAATAAACATCAAGCAAGATTTTAGGGGGAAAGTGTTTACATTTATAAAACTCGGTTCCAATAATTTCTCAATTTCAAAAGTCAATACTGAATGGAAATTCTTAGTGTTTTTTAATACTTTTTGTGAGTTATCTGCCTTATCTGTCGCCATTGGGGTGTTTTCATCTCACGTCGATATCTTTTTCAAAATAGTATAATTTATTTTATTTGATGTAAACAGACTTATCTTTAAACAAACCTGTTCTGTAAAACATTTGGACTAGCGTTTTAAATCGTTAAGTCTAACAGAATATATAGGTATGTTATGATGACATAAAAGTCATTAAACCTTCCTCGTGTTACATGAATGATGTAGTGAATAATGATATTAACGGACATGTTGTGAATGATAAACTCGGAGTTGAGACCTCCACCGCGTCAACACTCGGCTTTACAAGATTCAATTAAAGACAAATTGAATAACAACTCTAACATTTGTTACAAAATATGTAAAGCTACTTTTAATTAAAACCTTTGAAATATTTAATTATTAAAGGGAACACTATTTGTATGTAACAGAATAAGATGAAATGGATCGACAGCGACCTTTCACCAAGACGGCCAGAGTTTGATCCCACGGTCGGACATGAACAGGTATTGAGTTACTTGCCCAAACACGTGGGTTTCTTTCGGTTGTTCGTGAGATTCCTCCCACGTTAAGACCCTGCACGTGCTAACATATGAGTAAACAAGAGTATGAAAAACTTGCTTCATAATATCTATAAAAGAACTAAAGAGTATGTTCTATTTCATAAGATGAACAAATGAATTCGCTTATTTATATATTTATCACGTTTCACATATTTGAGTCATCCTGACGGCTAACTGATCGACGTCCGGTATAGGATGTAGCTATATAATATAAAATAATCACACTGACACGTCTGTCAATATCGGGCAGCATACAGAGGATCCGATGAGTCAAACAGGGACGAAGTACAGTATGTATACTTCAACGTCATCGTGTGTAGTGTGTACACTTGTGCGTTCTGAGCGTGCTGGAGAGGCTCGAGACACATGGACCGTCCGCACATCCTTCTAACAGTTGTTATCCGTACCCTAATCCTCTTCCCTGGAATCGCCTCTATGAAAACAGACAAGGAGAAACTTCAAGGTAAAGCTGTTTATATTTGGTTTCATGTTACAACATCTTAAGGTAAAGGGTGCAAATACGTTTAACCATACCATTAACATTGTCACTGCTGTGAAATGTTGTTTAAGATATTTTCAAAAAACATAGTTTATAAAAATTACGTGTTGGCATGCATTTGACAGAATTGTAATTGAATGTTTGGTTTGAAAAATGAAAATACAAATAAAAAAAACAACTACAGCAAGAGCCGAATCGGGGAACCTTTACATTACAAAGCCTAAACTTTAACAATGTGTCAATACAGGAAATACACAAGCACATTAATAGCAAAATAATTGTTCACAAATGGGCCACACAGCGTATGAAAACTTGACAGGGAGGGTAACTTTTAGCTTCAACCTCTATATAGAGGGAAAACACTCCAATCAGAAACAGTCTCTGAGCGGAACTCTTCTTTGCGATTAAAACCGATGCAGCGGTACCATTTAACTTAATTATCATAGCTTTATAATTATAGGCTGCTTACAGTTATATCAGTATTAGCCGTACACAGATTATCGAACACCATCCCTTATATACACTCTTAATCTGGAAAATAACCCCAGGCTAATGTCCGTTTTATCAACCATTTCCAAGCATATATTGCTAGCTAGACCATTTTTTAGAAACCGCTTATTTTCGGAGCCATTTAAGCGTTAAGGCATGGACAGCTAAACTACTAGGCCGTCTTTCTGAACGACACAGACCAGTGATGAATTAGCCTCGCCATTAGAAGTCATATTTATCAAATGCTACATTTCAGTTACACAAAATTTCATAAATTCCTTACAACATTTAACGTACATACAAACAATGTATTAACTATACGTTGTAAATACTTTAGTACGGCATTGTTTGTTTGATTTGACACTTTATCGACGAATTATAATCACAACGAGATATGCCATTATATCGGACACTTAATTACGCCCTATACACTCCTGGAATATGTCATAGAAAAACTGAAGGCACGCGGCTAGCTATTTGGTTGGTTTCAGATAAAAAAAAAAACTACCAATCGCTAGACTGATACATGTCCCTTGAAGATTACAGAGGAGTTACATCCGACTTCAAAGTCAGTCAATTTTACCGTTACGCAACCGCGAGATTCTTTTGATGAACATCAAAGGATAAAAAAGTCTACTTGTTTCATCCACAAGTGGTGCCTATGTAGCCTTTAATTTAGCTATGACATATTCCAGGGGTGCAGAGAGCGAAAGTGGGCATAAACCTCTGATATCGGGAGTGATTAGACATGACCTGAAGGTCAACACTGACCAACTTTCATGCACTCACAATATTCCATTGCTTGGACCATTCAAGACTTTTGACCAACAGACCAAACATTCGATGTTATTAGTTTATATTCAGTACTTATCTAATAAAAGCAGTCTGATATTTCTAATTGAAGGAAGACAACATCATGGCAGATATAGCATTCGGTGCAAGAAACAATTTTCGAACAGAAGGTGTTGTCCCTGGAAATTCGATAATATCATGGTGTCTTTCCTTTTGGTGTTTGATCAGTTTAGTTTTATCCTTTCTTCCTTTGACTGGATTCTAAATTCGGATTTCATCTTTTACTGTTAACGTTATGCTTTCTTTTAGTTTAGTTTTAAGTTTATTTTATTTACGTATCCTATAAATATATTCATAAGCAAACAATGTACACTTATGGAAATCTGTAACCTTCTATCGTTACCAACATTAACAGCTATAACGGCATGGATAGTGGCACGAACAGGAGAAATCTGGGAAAGAATAACAAATCTCTTCATAGTTAGATGCAATATAATATTGCAAATGTATTGCTTTAGTTTAGAAAATGTATCCCCGAATACAACACAATAATTCTTATGTTTAGGAACAGATGGACTGACGCTATACCACAGAAACCTTACGTGGGAGGAGGCATTTACATTCTGTCAGGGTATGGACGATTCCCTCGCCGTACCCCAAACATACGAATACAGCTCTGTACAGAATGCCATTCGGAACCAAGAACGCGTGTGGGTTGGTCAATACACCTATACAACCCCATGGATGTATCCAACCGGTAAGTTTATGATACATTCTAGGTACTAGATGTGACATAACACGTGTAGGTGTGATACATAAATGGTACAAGATGTGACGTAATATATGTGGTATATTCTAGGTACAAGATGTGACGTAATATAAGTGGTATATTCTAGGTACAAGATATGACGTAATATATGTGATATATTCTAGGTACAAGATGTGACGTAATATATGTGGTATATTCTAAGTACAAGATGTGACGTAATATATGTGGTATATTCTAGGTACAAGATGTGACGTAATATGTGGTATATTCTAGGTACAAGTTGTTTTAGTTTGGTTTATTCCGTTTGGTTTTATTTGTGTTTATCGTTCTATTTGTGTTTATCGTCCTAGTTGTGTTTACCGTCCAATTTGTGTTTATCATCCTATTTGTGTTTACCGTTCTATTTGTGTTTATCGCTCTATTTGTGTTTATCGTCCTATTTGTGTTTACCGTCCTATTTGTGTTTACCGTCCTATTTGTGTTTATCATCCTATTTGTGTTTATCGCCCTATTTGTGTTTACCGTCCTATTTGTGTTTATCATTCTATTTGTGTTTACCGTCCTATTTGTGTTAACGTCCTATTTGTGTTTATCGTCCTTTTTTTGTTTATCATCTTACAATGTATTTGTGTTTACCGTCCTATTTTTGTTTAACGTCCTATTTGTGTTTATCATCTTACAATGTATTTGTGTTTACCGTCCTATTTGTGTTTATTATCCTATTTGTGCTAACCGTCCTTTTTGTGTTTATTATCCTATTTGTGTTAACCGTCCTATTTGTGTTTATCATTCTAATTTTGTTAACCATCCTATTTGTGTTTATTATCCTATTTGTGCTAACCGTCCTATTTGTGTTAACCGTCCTATTTGAGTTTTATATCCTATTTGTGTTAATCGTCCTATTTGTGTTAGCCGTCCTATTTGTGTTAACCGTCCTATTTGTGTTTATCATTCTAATTCTGTTTACCGTCCTATTTGTGTTTACCGCTCTATTTGTGTTTATTATCCTATTTGTGTTAACCGTCCTATTTGTGTTTATTATCCTATTTGTGTTAACCGTCCTATTTGTGTTTATTATCCTATATGTGTTAACCGTCCTATTTGTGTTTATTATCCCATTTGTGTTTATTATCCTATTTGTGTTAACCGTCCTGTTTGTGTTGACCGTCATCTTACAATGTATTTGTGTTTACCGTCCTATTTGTGTTTATCGTCCTATTTTTGTTTATCATCTTACAATGTGTTTGTGTTTACCGTCCTATTTGTGTGTATCGTCCTATTTTTGTTTATCATCTTACAATGTATTTGTGTTTACCGTCCTTTTTGTGTTTATCGTCCTATTTTTGTTGATCATCTTACAATGTATTTGTGTTTACCGTCCTATTTGTGTTTACCGTCCTATTAGTGTTTACCGTCCTATTTGTGTTTATCGACCTATTTGTGTTTTGTTTATTGTGTTTATCGATTTAGTTGGATAAGTTGAGATTATTGTGTTTATCGTCCTATTACTAGCGAAGATCATTCAAAGGCGACCGTCCATGTGTGTGGCCTTACACACGGCTAACGACTATTTCTAAACTGAATGGCACCAGATAGTCAAATCAGACAAAAAGAGGAAATAGCAAATATATACACAAGCATTGTCTCAATACTTTATTTATTTGTTTGTTGTGCCTGTTCATGCAGGGTGCTTCACAGCCACTAAGCCTTCGAAGAGGATAGAAGACAATGATATTGCCACATGTAAACGCTTCTGTGGGGACATGGACGTCATGCTGAATGTAAGTTGGTATTTTTAAAATGATTTTACAGGAGATTTTTTTTTTTATTAAATTGCGATGTCACAATTACAAATGCAATCCGTAATATAAATTGTTGTTATGTTTCGATTGTTAAAAATCCGTGCGATGGGTTGATTTTTAATCAGTGATGATACTCTGGTATACATGTCTATCGGGGATAGGGGTAATTTTGTAATGTATTTGTGTAAACCTTTCGGCAAAGCCTCATAAATAGACAAAAGCGTTAATCCTTACAGATTTATAACTGCCTTTGTGTAACCGAAGCTCCGGGTATCAGCACTCGAACCAACTCCTCCTTATGTAATACGAGATGTCCTGGTAACAGGGACGACGTTTGCGGAGGAGAGAATGTCTACCAGCACTACGCAACATGTAAGATATGCCAGCCAGTATACTAGGGTGTACATCTGCTCGTTTATGTATTCATTTCATGGTAAATGGATTTTTTTGATTTATATACAATGTACTATTTTGTGTTCCTTTTTGTATTAGGGTAATTCTAAATAATACACATCATCAGTTTTTCCTACATCCTTTTTTGTTGCATAATAATCACTTTGAGGTGGGTTGTTTGTGATATTGACTCGGTTTGACTATTTTCAGAAACAGCTGGGCAATATTCACTTATTAACGTCACTTCAAATGCATTACCAATCCAATCTCTTCTGAATGCATTTTTTTCTCTTGACGATTTGCCAACGCTCCGTCTCAAAATGGATAAACAATTTATCTTATATACCATATAACAATGCCGGACTTTCATTTTGGTGAATATGTGTCAGTGGGACCCGAAAAGTGATATTAACCCCTACTTCGTCTCGGTCAATATCGTATTCTCATTTCTATATTACCATTTATATACCTAACAAAAGTCCATATTTGATATAATTGTAAATGTAGATGCAACAACATTTTTCTAAACTAGACATATTGAATTTACTATACCGGAGGTCAAGGTAATAATGGCTTTAGTTGCATATTTTACACTACATTGATTCTTGTTTGAATTTAACCATAGACAATGTGGTTGTTGTTTTGGTTGTTTTAGCTTTTAATAACGTACATATGATCTACCTGTAAATGATAGTAGCGTTGGTATTTCATGAGAACATCTCAAGACAGCTCTACGCTTACGTCTGCAATGTGTACATGTAGTGGCACAGTTAGTTAAGTCTGTACTAGTACATCATCGTGTGAATTAACTCATTCACCCCTGAAAACACATTTGAACTCTTCCAATTCAAAGGTTGGAATAGTTCACTATGATATTTCAGGGATGGATTAACGCATTCACCCCTGAAAACACATTAGAACTCTACCAATTCAAAGGTTGGAATAGTTCACTATGAAATTTTAGGGGTGAATGAGTTAAAGGGACATACTGTTAACGGACGATACGTATTGCTAGTGAAATTGTTGACGTCGTGACTTTAAACAGATTGCTGTATGGAAATGTTCGCGTTGGCAAAGCCTCTGAAAGCTATATATTCTATACCTCTGTTATAAATATTTATCACATAATCGGCCTGTTTTCCAGTGAATTCGCCCGTGTAATAATTGTACATGTGTCACTAGTGAAATATACCTTAGAGCGTTTTTCATTGGCTGTGCCAGTCAGAAATCGATTGTGACGTCATAATATGTACAATGACGTGACGTCATAAATTGTGAACGGTGCAACAAAATGGCTGTCTCCGTTTGATTAAGCCCTCTATATTTTGGCTTTAAAACCTGTCAAAATATAAGTTTTCTGAGTAATGTGATAAAAAGTATCTTAAATTTGTTTTCGTTTCGTATGAGCTTTTATGAAACTCGTCTCGAAGTTTCATAAAATCTCATATGAAATGAAACTCTTTTAAGATCCAATATATATAAGAGATATTCCGACATGGAAATATCAGCGCTTATTTACTCAACACATACTAAATCACTGAATAAGGTTCAAAGTAACCGTACCACTGTGTTATGTAAAAGAACTATTAAAACAGTATTTAACACTGTGACGATATGCTTTGACCAAGCTTCCTTTTCTTCTGATATTGTAGATGCTGATACCAAAGAAGACTCAGATAGAGGCAATTGTGGAATGCTAGAAAAGCATTTAAACCAATCCTTTAGTATAGTCGCACGTCACTGCGATATAAAGAACACCTATTTGTGCGCATTATGTAAGTAACTTGATCAGTATTATTTGTCCTTGGCGCTCTGAAAGTGTTGCATAATAAATGTTTTAAATGTAAACCGTATGTTTGCTGATTTTAATCGATAAAGTATGCATGGTATTCTTAAGCATGATTGCTCCACTTAGCCTAGCTATACGAATGGAAATCTTGAAGAGGAAAAAAAACATCTCAGGAAACTGGCATACAAATCATGCAATTAATTACATATTTGTTTGACGTTTTATAATATGTATCTTTATTTTGTCTTTGCTGAAGCCTTTTATAAAATATGTCGCCTCGGTTGATATCACTTTTATCACAGTTTTACTTTCTACACAAACAATGTATGTACTAAACGTGTAGCAACGTTCCAAGACCGACTGGTCCCTTTGTCAAGCGATGACTGAGTGAGACCGACTGGTCCCTTGGTCAAGCTATGACTGAGTGAGCCCGACTGGTCCCTTTGTCAAGCTATTACTGAGTGAGACCGACTGGTTCTTTTGTCAAGCGATGATTGAGTGAGACCGACTGGTCCCTTTGATGTATGTACTAAACGTGTAGCAACGTTCCAAGACCGACTGGTCCCTTTGTCAAGCGATGACGGAGTGAGACCGACTGGTCCCTTTGTTTAGCTATGACTGAGTGAGACCGACTGGTCCCTTGGTCAAGCTATGACTGAGTGAGCCCGACTGGTCCCTTTGTCAAGCTATGACTCAGTGAGACCGACTGGTTCTTTTGTCAAGCGATGATTGAGTGAGACCGACTGGTCCCTTTGCCAAGCTATGACTAAGTGAGACCGACTGGTCCCTTTGTCACGCTATGCCTGAGTGAGACCGACTGGTCCCTTTGTGAAGCTATGACTGAGTGAGACCGACTGGTCCCTTGGTCAAGCTATGACTGAGTGAGCCCGACTGGTCCCTTTGTCAAGCTATGTCTGAGTGAGACCGACTGGTCCCTTTGATGTATGTACTAAACGTGTAGCAACGTTCCAAGACCGACTGGTCCCTTTGTCAAGCGATGACGGAGTGAGACCGACTGGTCCCTTTGTCACGCGATGACTGAGTGAGACCGACTGGTACCTTTGGCAAGCTATGACTGAGTGAGACCTACTGGTCCCTTTGTCAAGCTATGACTGGGTGAGACCGACTGGGTCTTTTGTCAAGCGGTGACTGAGTGAGACCGACTGGTCCCTTGGTCAAGCTATGACTGAGTGAGCCCGACTGGTTCCTTTGTCACGCCATTGCTGAGTGAGACCGACTGGTTCCTTTGTCAAGCGATGACTGAGTGAGAACGACTGGTCGCTATGTCAAGCGATGACTGAGTGATACCGACTGGTCCCTTTGTCAAGCTATGACTCAGTGAGACCGACTGGTTCTTTTGTCAAGCGGTGACTGAGTGAGACCGACTGGTCCCTTGGTCAAGCTATGACTGAGTGAGCCCGACTGGTTCTTTTGTCAAGCGATGATTGAGTGAGACCGACTGGTCCCTTTGCCAAGCTATGACTGAGTGAGACCGACGGGTCCCTTTGTCAAGCTATGACTGAGGGAGACCGACTGGTCCCTTTGTCAGGCTATGACTCAGTGAGACCGACTGGTTCTTTTGTCAAGCGATGACTGAGGGAGACCGACTGGTCCCTTTGTCAGGCTATGACTCAGTGAGACCGACTGGTCCCTTTGTCAGGCTATGACTGTGTTAGCGATTTGTAGTTTTTATCTGTACAAAGCAACGTTCCAAGACCGACTGGTCCCTTTGTCAAGTGATGACTGAGTGAGACCGACTGGTCCTTTTGTCAAGCGATGACTGAGTGAGACCGACCGGTCGCTATGTCAAGCGATGACTGAGTGAGCCCGACTGGTTCCTTTGTCACGCCATGACTGAGTGAGACCGACTGGTCCCTTTGTCAGGCTATGACTGAGTTAGCGATTTGTAGTTTTTATCTGTACAACGATGTGGCGAAATTGTACATTTTTCATGTCATATCTTATCTTCATTATTCAAATCAATTGTATTGCAGTCTTGAATGCAGATGACAATAAAACAAGCGGGGTACCTTTCTATATACCCAAGTACGATAACGGCTCCCTACAATTCCTAACGTACCAGGAAGCATTAGATAGTTGTGCTAACAACGGAACATATTTAGCCGACCCAACTAAATTACAAGCAAGCCAATTAAACCTCGGAAAGTCAACTCAGTACTGGATAGGTGCCAGGAGGCGAACAACTTACGTGACATCCGTTAAAGGTAAATACATTATATTTACAACGCAGTATCGATACAAAAATACACGACTATTATGAGTTTATTAGAACTGTTAAATGTTTCTAGTATTATATAGTGTTAAAACGAGTCGTTATGATCAATTTTATTGTGGTATAAAAATTGTAATCCTACATGCGTTTGTGTAATATTTTCAGTGAATGTGTCTTTAATTTAAGACATCGTATAAATCATAGATGAAGCAGAGGACGCTTTCTCTTCCAGGACACGTGGTCTTATTTACCATGTGTTTTCCATCGTTCATATTCTGCTTTATCTTTAGTTCGTTTTTGCTTGTGATGAAATTCTGTTTTTGTCTTGCGTGTTAATAAATAACAAAAAAGTTGTTTACCGCATCGATCGTACATACCCTCCTACGCCTGAAATCAAGGTCATTGCAGGCTTTTCTACTTCAATCCTTACTTACAATATGACCAACTATTAATTTGTACGATAAGCTGGATGATTTTGACTCCCTTGGCTGGTGTCGTCGACGAAGCAGATGACGCTTACTCTTCCTGAACACCTGGTCATATTCTCGTTTTACAATTTGCCAAAGTCTACATGTAAATATTTTATTTTTTATTTTTTGTTCATCTATTTTGAGTTTTATCTATTTTGAGTTTGATCTATTTTGAGTTTTATCTCTTTTGAGTTTTATCTATTTAGAGTTTTATCTATTTTGAGTTTTATCTATTGTGAGTTTTATCTGTTTTTAGTTTTATCTATTTAGAGTTTTATCTATTTAGAGTTTTATCTATTTAGAGTTTTATCTAGAGTTTTATCTATTTCGAGTTTTATCTATTTAGAGTTTTATCTATTTAGAGGGTTATCTTTTTTGAGTTTTATCTATTTTGAGTTTAATCTATTGTGAGTTTTATCTGTTTTTAGTTTTATCTATTTAGAGTTTTATCTATTTAGAGTTTTATCTATTTAGAGTTTTATCTAGAGTTTTATCTATTTCGAGTTTTATCTATTTAGAGTTTTATCTATTTAGAGGGTTATCTTTTTTGAGTTTTATCTATTTTGAGTTTAATCTATTTTGAGTTTTATATGTTTTTATTTTTATCTATTTAGAGTTTTATCTAATTTGAGTTTTATCTATTTAGAGTTTTATCTGTTTTTAGTTTTATCTTTTTTGAGTTTTATCTATTTTGAGTTTTATCTGTTTTTAGTTTTATCTTTTTTGAGTTTTATCTATTTTGAGTTTAATCTATTTTGAGTTTTATATGTTTTTAGTTTTATCTATTTAGAGTTTTGGGGGTTTAGAGTTTTATCTATTTAGAGGGTTATCTTTTTTGAGTTTTATCTATTTTGAGTTTAATCTATTTTGAGTTTTCCCCCTTTTTAGTTTTATCTATTTAGAGTTTTATCAATTTAGAGTTTTATCTAGAGTTTTATCTATTTAGAGTTTTGGGGGTTTAGAGTTTTATCTATTTAGAGTTTAATCTATTTAGAGGGTTATCTATTTTTAGTTTTATCTATTTTGAGTTTTATCTATTTTTAGTTTGATCTATTTTGAGTTTTATCTATTTTGAGTTTAATCTATTTTGAGTTTTCCCCCTTTTTAGTTTTATCTATTTAGAGTTTTATCTATTTAGAGTTTAATCTATTTAGAGGGTTATCTATTTTTAGTTTTATCTATTTTGAGTTTTATCTATGTTGAGTTTTATCTATTTAGGGTTTTATCGATTTAGAGTTTTATCTATTTACATTTTTTTCTATTTTGAGTTTTATCTATTTTGAGTTTAATCTATTTTGAGTTTTCCCCCTTTTTAGTTTTATCTATTTAGAGTTTTGGGGGTTTAGAGTTTTATCTATTTAGAGGGTTATCTATTTTGAGTTTTATCTATTTTGAGTTTAATCTATTTTGAGTTTTATATGTTTTTATTTTTATCTATTTAGAGTTTTATCGATTTAGAGTTTTATCTATTTACATTTTTTTCTATTTTGAGTTTTATCTATTTTGAGTTTGATCTATTTTGTGTTTGATCTATTTTGAGTTTTATCTATTGTGAGTTTTATCTGTTTTTAGTTTTATCTATTTAGAGTTTTGTCTCTTTTGAGGTTTATCTAGTTAGAGCTTTATCTATTTAGAGTTTTATCTATTTAGAGTTTTATCTCTTTTGAGCTTTATCTCTTTTGAGTTTTATCTATTTAGAGTTTTATCTCTTTTGAGTTTTATCTAGTTAGAGCTTTATCTATTTAGAGTTTTATCTCTTTTGAGTTTTATCTAGTTAGAGCTTTATCTATTTAGAGTTTTATCTCTTTTGAGTTTTATCTCTTTTGAGTTTTATCTATTTAGAGTTTTATCTCTTTTGAGTTTTATCTAGTTAGAGCTTTATCCATTTAGAGTTTTATCTATTTAGAGTTTTATCTGTTTTTAGTTTTATCTATTTAGAGTTTTATCTATTTAGAGTTTTATCTATTTTTAGTTTTATCTATTTAGAGTTTTATCTATTTAGAGTTTTATCTATTTTGAGTTAGAATTCTGGTTTTGTTGACACTTCGGTTACTTGCAATGATTCAACTGTCATTGATTATGTGTTATTATCTTCAGATCTGTTCAAACTAGTTAAGAATTTCAAAGTTATTGATTTCAACCCATTAATATCAGATGTCCATTGTAGTATTGAACTCGTCTTACATGGAATGAATAATGAAAATAACAGCCACGGTAACCCCAGCTCTAATAGCATGACTTATGTCAAATGGAACTGTGAGAAAATAAATACATGTGTAGACGTAATAAAAACCGATAATGAAGATGGTGTAAACAAAATTAGTGATACATTAAAACAACTCCATGATACACCCGTGGACCAAATTAATAAAACCGAACTTAACGACATTGTGAGTCAAATAGGTAACCTCTTCACAAGGTCAGCTAATAAGGCGTTCGGTAAAAGATATCCAGACATGCGCAAGAGTAATTAATGTACAACTAATAAACCATAGTATGCTGGGAAATGTAGAAAACTGAGAAATGAGTTTTACTTGGCAAAGAGTAAGTATAAATTAGTGAAAAATCAAATAAACAAAAAAGCCCTGAGAAATAAGAGCAAATAATATAGAAAATAAATGAAAAGGTGTTTTAAGGAATATCAGCATAAAATGGAAAGGGATATCAGGGAATCTGCAAATAGTAATCCCAAAAAATTATGGTATTTATTAAATAAATTATCTGGTAAAGCTAAATCTAATAAAATTGACATACCAATAAATGAACTTTTTGAGTATTTCAAAAAGCTGAACAATTCAAATGATGACCGGGATGATGATAACATATATATTCCCGAACAAGAAAATAATAATTTTTACCAAATACTAGACGAAGATATTTCAGAGGAAGAGATTAAACATGCGGTAAATAATTTAAAACATAATAAAGCATGTTGAAATGATCACATTTTAAATGAGCATATCAAGAGTACATTAACTAACTTTATGCCGTTATATACAACGTTATTTAACAGTATACTAAATACTGGATTAGTCCCGGACTCTTGGACAGTTGGAATAATTAAGCCTATTTATGAAAATAAAGGAGAAACTTCCGACCCGGACAACTATAGAGCTATAACTCTAGTGTCTTGCTTGGGGAAAGTGTTTACTCATATCATCAATGATAGATTAACTAAATTAGCTGATGAAATTAACCTAATTTCTCCCTCTCAGGCAGGGTTTAGAAAAGGTTACTCGACGACTGAAAATATTTTTATATTACACTCATTAATAAACACATATTTTGCTCAAGGGAAAAGGCTGTACTGTACATTTATTGATTTTCGAAAAGCGTTCGACACAGTTTGGCGCGCGGGATTATAGCAAAAGATGTTAAAAAGTAGCATAAATGGAAAAGTTTTTAAGGTTATCCAAAACTTATATTTTAACACCAAGTCATGTGTTAAAAACGGAAATGAAATTTCGGAATTTTTCGTTTGCAATGTCGGATTAAAACAGGGGGAAAATTTATCCCCTTTTTGTTTTCCTTATACCTGAATGATCTTGACGATTTTTTAAACCAAAATGATGTTGAATATCTTAATGATGTAGAAAGACTTAGTCAAATTAGCATTGGAATGTATCTTAAACTATTTGTAATACTGTATGCGGATGATACTGTGTTAATGGCTGAGACACCGGAGGGGTTAAAAGTGTGTTAGAAGTTGGAAGTTAACTATTAATGTACAGAAAACGAAAGTCGTCATCTTTGAAAAAAGAAAACGTAGACAACAATATGTGTTTAAATTGAATGAAGAAAATATCGAACTCCAAAATCCTTATTCATATCTGGGCATATTATCTAATAGCAATGGTACATTTAGTAAAGCAAATACAAAAATAACTGAACAAGCTAAAAAGGCACTATATGCATTGTACAAGAAAATAAGAAATATTCCATTGTATGTTGATTTGCAACTTAAGGTATTTGATTCTCTTGTTTCACCGATCCTATTGTATGCTTGTGAGCATAGAAAGAATGCATTTGCAATTTTGTAAAAGAGTCATGAATGTGAAAAATTCTACTCCGAATTACATGATTTATGAAGAAACCGGGAGGTATCCTCTGGAAGTAGAAATCAAGACAAGAATGATCTTGTTCTGGTTTAAGTTGTTAACTGGCGGGAGCAAGATATCTAGTCTGATATACAAAATGACATATGTTTCACAATCAAATGAACAAATGCATTTTAAATGGAATAATCACATAAAAGATGTATTAAACAAGTTAGGTTCTAGCAATTTGTGGATTTTTCAAAATACTTGTACAATGAATAGAAATCATTCCAAAGCTGTAGTTAAACAGCGGTTAAAAGATCAATTTATACAGAAATGGTTCCAAAAGATAGAAAACTCTTCTCGTGGTAAATTCTACTCCATATTTAAGACAAACTTTCAGTATGAATCATATCTAACAAAACTAAATGAAAAAGATAGGGAAATTATTTGTAAATTCCCACGTCTAATCTAAATTTCCCAATAGAGACTGGACGCTGGAATGCAACTCCAAAATCAGATAGAATATGCCCTTTATGTCAAACAAGTATAGGTAATGAACCACATTATTTGTTTAAATGCCAAAATACTTATATATAATCAATAAGAAAAAAATATAGCCATAATTATTACACTACAAACCCAAGCAATTTTAAGCTAAAAGGAATGATTTCTATTTGTAATTTACATGCTTTACCTAAAATAAGTCGTTTTCTAAAGAAAACAAGTAAGGCTTTAAGTGACATAAGATAAATGCAGTGCTATTATTCTGTAGTATTATATATTTGCTTGTTGTATACCAATCTGTACTCACTTTGCTATGTAATTGAAATGTATTAAAATGTTGACCTCTTGTAACACAACTCGTGTGTCATGAGTGTAAATAAAACTTGAAACTTGATATTCGTTCGTAGTTTGAGTAAACACCCGCTGGTGTTGTTGTTTTTATTTTTATTACAATGTAGTATTTTTATTAAACAATATTCCATATTGTGTTAGTGAACAATTCCATTCTTCTTAAAGAACAGTGTATTATCTGCTGTGCAATGTATACAGTCATTACACAAGTTGGTTTTATGATAAGGACAGATTGGAATCTAGTTACTATAGGTAGGATTGCCATGGACCACTTATATTGTAAACTAAGGAAAATTATATTGCTATTTAATACACTATCTTTGAAATACTCTTTTCTCAGGTTTAACGTCATATGTTTCTGAATTATATATACAGAGCTTCCAAAAAATGCAGAAGACCAAAAGTGCCTATATATGGTTAAGGGATCTAAAGGTGTGTCTAAGGATAGAGCAAAGGACTGCTCGGCGACAGAATCAGTTTTATGTCGCAAACACATGAAAGGTAATTATTCAAACGTGAAATTTATTTGCATGAATCTCTACCGTCTACAAACCTTTACGTTCAACAATTATCTAGCGTCTACAAACCTTTACGTTCAACAGTTATCCACCGTCTACAAACCTTTACGTTCAACAGATATCTACCGTCTACAAATATATAATCTCTACAGTTATCTACCGTCTACAAATATATAATCTCAACAGTTATCTACCGTCTACAAATATATAATCTCTACAATTATCTACCGTCTACAAATATATAATCTCTACAGTTATCTACCATCTACAAATATATAATCTCAACAATGATCTACCATCTACAAATATATAATCTCAACAGTTATCTACCGTCTACAAATATATAATCTCTACAGTTATCTACCGTCTACAAATATATAATCTCTACAGTTATCTACCGTCTACAAATATATAATCTCTACAGTTATCTACCGTCTACAAATATATAATCTCTACAGTTATCTACCGTCTACAAATATATAATCTCTACAGTTATCTACCGTCTACAAATATATAATCTCTACAGTTATCTACCGTCTACAAATATATAATCTCTACAGTTATCTACCGTCTACAAATATATAATCTCTACAGTTATCTACCGTCTACAAATATATAATCTCTACAGTTATCTACCGTCTACAAATATATAATCTCTACAGTTATCTACCGTCTACAAATATATAATCTCTACAGTTATCTACCGTCTACAAATATATAATCTCTACAGTTATCTACCGTCTACAAATATATAATCTCTACAGTTATCTACCGTCTACAAATATATAATCTCTACAGTTATCTACCGTCTACAAATATATAATCTCTACAGTTATCTACCGTCTACAAATATATAATCTCTACAGTTATCTACCGTCTACAAATATATAATCTCTACAGTTATCTACCGTCTACAAATATATAATCTCTACAGTTATCTACCGTCTACAAATATATAATCTCTACAGTTATCTACCGTCTACAAATATATAATCTCTACAGTTATCTACCGTCTACAAATATATAATCTCTACAGTTATCTACCGTCTACAAATATATAATCTCTACAGTTATCTACCGTCTACAAATATATAATCTCTACAGTTATCTACCGTCTACAAATATATAATCTCTACAGTTATCTACCGTCTACAAATATATAATCTCTACAGTTATCTACCGTCTACAAATATATAATCTCTACAGTTATCTACCGTCTACAAATATATAATCTCTACAGTTATCTACCGTCTACAAATATATAATCTCTACAGTTATCTACCGTCTACAAATATATAATCTCTACAGTTATCTACCGTCTACAAATATATAATCTCTACAGTTATCTACCGTCTACAAATATATAATCTCTACAGTTATCTACCGTCTACAAATATATAATCTCTACAGTTATCTACCGTCTACAAATATATAATCTCTACAGTTATCTACCGTCTACAAATATATAATCTCTACAGTTATCTACCGTCTACAAATATATAATCTCTACAGTTATCTACCGTCTACAAATATATAATCTCTACAGTTATCTACCGTCTACAAATATATAATCTCTACAGTTATCTACCGTCTACAAATATATAATCTCTACAGTTATCTACCGTCTACAAATATATAATCTCTACAGTTATCTACCGTCTACAAATATATAATCTCTACAGTTATCTACCGTCTACAAATATATAATCTCTACAGTTATCTACCGTCTACAAATATATAATCTCTACAGTTATCTACCGTCTACAAATATATAATCTCTACAGTTATCTACCGTCTACAAATATATAATCTCTACAGTTATCTACCGTCTACAAATATATAATCTCTACAGTTATCTACCGTCTACAAATATATAATCTCTACAGTTATCTACCGTCTACAAATATATAATCTCTACAGTTATCTACCGTCTACAAATATATAATCTCTACAGTTATCTACCGTCTACAAATATATAATCTCTACAGTTATCTACCGTCTACAAATATATAATCTCTACAGTTATCTACCGTCTACAAATATATAATCTCTACAGTTATCTACCGTCTACAAATATATAATCTCTACAGTTATCTACCGTCTACAAATATATAATCTCTACAGTTATCTACCGTCTACAAATATATAATCTCTACAGTTATCTACCGTCTACAAATATATAATCTCTACAGTTATCTACCGTCTACAAATATATAATCTCTACAGTTATCTACCGTCTACAAATATATAATCTCTACAGTTATCTACCGTCTACAAATATATAATCTCTACAGTTATCTACCGTCTACAAATATATAATCTCTACAGTTATCTACCGTCTACAAATATATAATCTCTACAGTTATCTACCGTCTACAAATATATAATCTCTACAGTTATCTACCGTCTACAAATATATAATCTCTACAGTTATCTACCGTCTACAAATATATAATCTCTACAGTTATCTACCGTCTACAAATATATAATCTCTACAGTTATCTACCGTCTACAAATATATAATCTCTACAGTTATCTACCGTCTACAAATATATAATCTCTACAGTTATCTACCGTCTACAAATATATAATCTCTACAGTTATCTACCGTCTACAAATATATAATCTCTACAGTTATCTACCGTCTACAAATATATAATCTCTACAGTTATCTACCGTCTACAAATATATAATCTCTACAGTTATCTACCGTCTACAAATATATAATCTCTACAGTTATCTACCGTCTACAAATATATAATCTCTACAGTTATCTACCGTCTACAAATATATAATCTCTACAGTTATCTACCGTCTACAAATATATAATCTCTACAGTTATCTACCGTCTACAAATATATAATCTCTACAGTTATCTACCGTCTACAAATATATAATCTCTACAGTTATCTACCGTCTACAAATATATAATCTCTACAGTTATCTACCGTCTACAAATATATAATCTCTACAGTTATCTACCGTCTACAAATATATAATCTCTACAGTTATCTACCGTCTACAAATATATAATCTCTACAGTTATCTACCGTCTACAAATATATAATCTCTACAGTTATCTACCGTCTACAAATATATAATCTCTACAGTTATCTACCGTCTACAAATATATAATCTCTACAGTTATCTACCGTCTACAAATATATAATCTCTACAGTTATCTACCGTCTACAAATATATAATCTCTACAGTTATCTACCGTCTACAAATATATAATCTCTACAGTTATCTACCGTCTACAAATATATAATCTCTACAGTTATCTACCGTCTACAAATATATAATCTCTACAGTTATCTACCGTCTACAAATATATAATCTCTACAGTTATCTACCGTCTACAAATATATAATCTCTACAGTTATCTACCGTCTACAAATATATAATCTCTACAGTTATCTACCGTCTACAAATATATAATCTCTACAGTTATCTACCGTCTACAAATATATAATCTCTACAGTTATCTACCGTCTACAAATATATAATCTCTACAGTTATCTACCGTCTACAAATATATAATCTCTACAGTTATCTACCGTCTACAAATATATAATCTCTACAGTTATCTACCGTCTACAAATATATAATCTCTACAGTTATCTACCGTCTACAAATATATAATCTCTACAGTTATCTACCGTCTACAAATATATAATCTCTACAGTTATCTACCGTCTACAAATATATAATCTCTACAGTTATCTACCGTCTACAAATATATAATCTCTACAGTTATCTACCGTCTACAAATATATAATCTCTACAGTTATCTACCGTCTACAAATATATAATCTCTACAGTTATCTACCGTCTACAAATATATAATCTCTACAGTTATCTACCGTCTACAAATATATAATCTCTACAGTTATCTACCGTCTACAAATATATAATCTCTACAGTTATCTACCGTCTACAAATATATAATCTCTACAGTTATCTACCGTCTACAAATATATAATCTCTACAGTTATCTACCGTCTACAAATATATAATCTCTACAGTTATCTACCGTCTACAAATATATAATCTCTACAGTTATCTACCGTCTACAAATATATAATCTCTACAGTTATCTACCGTCTACAAATATATAATCTCTACAGTTATCTACCGTCTACAAATATATAATCTCTACAGTTATCTACCGTCTACAAATATATAATCTCTACAGTTATCTACCGTCTACAAATATATAATCTCTACAGTTATCTACCGTCTACAAATATATAATCTCTACAGTTATCTACCGTCTACAAATATATAATCTCTACAGTTATCTACCGTCTACAAATATATAATCTCTACAGTTATCTACCGTCTACAAATATATAATCTCTACAGTTATCTACCGTCTACAAATATATAATCTCTACAGTTATCTACCGTCTACAAATATATAATCTCTACAGTTATCTACCGTCTACAAATATATAATCTCTACAGTTATCTACCGTCTACAAATATATAATCTCTACAGTTATCTACCGTCTACAAATATATAATCTCTACAGTTATCTACCGTCTACAAATATATAATCTCTACAGTTATCTACCGTCTACAAATATATAATCTCTACAGTTATCTACCGTCTACAAATATATAATCTCTACAGTTATCTACCGTCTACAAATATATAATCTCTACAGTTATCTACCGTCTACAAATATATAATCTCTACAGTTATCTACCGTCTACAAATATATAATCTCTACAGTTATCTACCGTCTACAAATATATAATCTCTACAGTTATCTACCGTCTACAAATATATAATCTCTACAGTTATCTACCGTCTACAAATATATAATCTCTACAGTTATCTACCGTCTACAAATATATAATATCTACAGTTATCTACCGTCTACAAATATATAATCTCTACAAGACTGTCTACTTCTAATTTAACACATCTAAACTTTATAAAATATCCACCCTCTTCAAGTATCTACCTTCTTAAAATATACCCTCTTCCATTATCCCAATTGTACAAATATATACCTACTATAAAATAGAGGAGCAGGGAGAAAGGAATGTTAGAAGGGAGAGAGTTTGAAAACAGGGAAATAAGAGACAAAGAGATAAGTAGCATGGCATAGAGAGGCAGGAAAGCAGGAGGTCAGGATGTCAGGTAGGAAGGGATGGGAGGAGGAAGTCAGGCAGAAGGCAGACAGTGAAAGGGAAGACAGAGAGGTAACAGGAAAGCAGGAGGTCAGGAAGGCAGTTAGGTAGGGATGGGGGAAGTCAGGCAGGAGGCAGACAGGGAAAGGGAAGTTAGGAAATCAGGTAGTCAGACAGGCATGCAGGGAGGGAGGAAGGAAGTCGCACAGGAGGCAGGTAGGGACAGGGAAGGCAGGGGAGGAATAGGTCAACAGGAGGTCAGGTAGGCAGACAGAGAAAGGGAAGACAGAGAGGTAAGGAGAAAGTTGGGTAAAAGGCAGACAGGGAACATGACTGTAGGGAGGGAACAGGAAAGCAAAACATTGTCATTTAAATATATATTTTTCTTGGAAACGAGTCCACAAAGCAGTTTATGCATTTTTGTTAAAAGGAAATATCTTAAGCAGCATCCCATTGACATTAACACTATCGGTTTTGAATAAGTTTATTAACATATATACATTTCGTTTTTAGGGGAATCAACCATGGTTTCCATTGCTAGTACCACAGTTGGTATTGTGACGTCACCGACCTCAGCAATAACCGGATATCCTTTTACAAATGGAACGTCACCTACTTTCGTTATTTCTGAAAGAACCGGATCAACTACCGACCCGGTAAAACCGGATCCACCAGCAACAGGAACAGGTACTGACTGATACCAGGACACTTTCTGTAAAGCTTTTAAATTTCTCATAAAACTTTTACATGGTCTGGGAAAAAATCATGATATACAATCTTTGCGAATCTTTTGCTCTTTTAACATCAATTTCTGAAATCAAGACTGGAAAATAAAAGCATTGACCTTTTTTCCTTTGGCTGGTTACTTTACCCCAGTCTCATCGTTTCTGTGGGGCGCTTTCCCGTGAGGCTATACTTTGCATTACAGTATCATATTGTTTATTACTCTTACGCTGGTTTTGTATATTCAATAAACTAGCTTTAATACAAATTTATGTTGATTTGTATAAATTAAATTCTTATACTCCAAGGACAACTAATGCATCAAATCTACGGAACATTTTCTGATAGTATTGTCTTAGGAGGAAAGGAACCTTCACGTGAGGTTTTGGGCACACTACCTCCCACGACAGCACTGTTTGCTCGGTAACGACCATGATAAAATAAATTTCATTTCAACTGCTTCATAGATTACGCTAAAAAATGACGTAATAATATTGGTAATATGATGACATCACAATAACGACGTTATCAAAACAGACCATACGTAATCAACATATTTAAAATCGATTCTCAAAATTTTCGTTTGAAAAGAGAGTTATAATGGATTTGCATAAGAACAATAGAGTAACAGTTATCAGAATTATATTAATAATGGATTTTAAACCCTGCGAATTTCCTTCGTTAACATAGCTTACATAAGATTAATAAGTATTACAGTTTTAAACCCCACGAGTTGTTTCCGTAACGAGACCTGCCACCCGTGCATTTTTGTCGAGATAATTATATCGTTAAGTCGACTTCCTACGATAATAAAGTTGACTTATCTTGACAATTATTTCGCTGTTGTGATATTTAAATCGACTTGCCATAATTGCTGTAAGACCAGAGAAATAGAAAAGCTTAACTCTATACATGAGTGTTTTCCAACAATCGAAGTCTCATTCGCGATTGATTCAATAACCATTTATCTTGCTATTTGAAGAAAACAGTCAAGCAATCCTTCCATAGATATATACCTGCGTCTCACGTGAGAGGCATCCAATAACAATGGGGTTTAAGCACGTGCGGCAGGCCGCCTCTGTAAAATCGATTCTGCTGTAACTACCTTACACTAAACTCTTTACAAATGTGTCTCAATATCATGTTTTAAATAAATCTGATCAGATGAATTGATGCCGTGTCATATTGCTGCACCCGAAAAAAACAGTTTCCATATTAATATATGTAAATATATATTTTTCCACGTAGCGATACATACTCATGTTTACGTGTCACCAGTGTTAAAGGTCTCTACATCCTCGATAGTCATGCTCTCTGCACCCAATGTCATGGCAAAATAAAATGCCCCGTGTGCGCCACCTTGTGGATGAGACAAGAAACTAGTTTGATCTGTTGATGCATATCAACAGATTCCCGCGGTCGCTTGAAGGTAAATTAGACTGTCTTTGAAGTGGGGCGTCGCTCCTGTGTAATCTTGAAGGACAGGTATCAGCCTAGCGATTGGTCTGGATTGTTTTTACCATATACCAATCAAATAGCTAGCGCGCCTTCATTTTCGCTATGCTATACTCCAGGGGTGCTGAGAGCGAAAGAGAGCGTAACCTCTGGAGTACCGAGGATGCGGATTTTAACAATAGCTGTCTGTAAACAAATCGCTAAATATCACCTCACGTAACCTGTAAAAACTCCCCCAATATTTGACGTATATATTTTGCCAGTAGTGTCGGGGGGGAAAAACCCAGATTTTGGAATGTTAGGGCCCGGTGCAAATATAATATAAAATCGATATGTAGTTCACCATTTGACGTATTGATTATTGGAGATATCAGCTTGATCGTTGGTTCTGGATGAGTTATATCAATAGATGAATTTTTCACTTCAGATTTGTGGCCATATATTGGTGGAGGGGCCGGGTTTTTCATTGTGGTAATCATCATCCTGACTATCGTTATCATCCGCTTAACCAGGTATGTTTACTAGGGCTGCAACGATATATCGCGATATTTTGAATATGGTACGATACACAATATTGTTTGGGAGGTTACATACACCTACGATATTATCAGGATTCCGTCGTTTCTGAATTTAGTCTACTCACGTCCGTTCCACCATGGCGAGTGACAGCTCCAACTCGGCATGCACGTCGACAGTCTCATTATACTATCACCGGACGATTTTGTGTTACCACTAGGGTCTGACTTCTTATTACTTGGGACCCTAGGTAACTTGGGAACTTTGGGTTACAAATGATGACACATTATGTCAGTTCCACTTCCTTTATTCTAGTCCAACTTCATATCTTATACATGGAAACTTAATTGTTCAATCCGTTCCCTTCTGTTTCCATCTCCATTCTTTCTCCTTTAGTTCTCTTCAGTCTCACTTCCCAAGATCTCTCTGTAATTCTATCTCTGTCTATCTCTGACTCTGTCCTTGGACTCTCTCCTTCAGCTCTCTCCTTCTACCCTCTCCTTCTACTCTCTCCTTCTACTCTATCAACCTTAGATATCTACCTATTATAAAGACAATCTAACTCTACTACTACTTAACTAAATCTTCTAATTACATTGGCTAATTCCATCCCTAGGAGGCGGGGCTACATTTCTCTTTTAGAAGTCTTTTGATGACCATTTCCCTGTCTAAGGACCAAGATTAAACTTATCAATGCATTATACTAAATGGACCTTACATCCACACACCATTGTCCTCCAACCCTTCACACAGACATTCCCACACACTCCATTCCCTTTGAGTTCCAACCACCATGTGTGTCCTGGTCATCTCCTTTGTTATCAATTACAATCTCTTTTTAATTGCCTTCTTCTTACTCTTCTGAAATTACTCAATACCATTTTTCATCTGTCATATATACTATCGTTCTACTTTCACACGATAGTAGAACGATATTATAATGAGGAGCTGTATTTTAATCAGATTGGCACGTCGAAAGAAGTGAATTGTATGATACTTTAAAGTCAGGCCCATTTTGGACCAAGTCTATTTCCTGTTGTGATATTACCATTAATAATTTGAAACATATTCTTTCGTTTTGCTCCTACTGTTACTATATGTATTGAGATCATACGTATCGTATCGTGACCACAGTATCGTGATACGTATCGTATCGTCATGTTAATATATCGTTGCAGACCTAATGGTTACTTTGTAATTCACAAAACCTGATTTGCATTAACACATACTTTTAAAGTGAATTATAATCTGGTTATTGTATCCAGTGGCTTTGGACATAGTTCTGAAAGCGAACAAATGTTATAGGGTAAGGTATATATGATATATCGTTATAGGGTAAGATATATATGATATATCGTTATAGAGTAAAGTATATATGATCTATCGTTATAGGGTAAGGTATATATGATATATCGTTATAGGGTATGGTATATATGATATATCGTTATAGGGTAAGGTATATATGATATATCGTTATAGGGTAAGGTATATATGATATATCGTTAAAGGGTAAGGTATATATGATATATCGTTATAGCGTAAGGTATATA
>NW_018404258.1:42096-51926 GCF_002113885.1 Mizuhopecten yessoensis | reverse complement strand
TGATATATCGTTATAGGGTAAGGTATATATGATATATCGTTATAGGGTAAGATATATATGATATATCGTTATAGAGTAAAGTATATATGATCTATCGTTATAGGGTAAGGTATAATTGATGTATCGTTATAGGGTAAGGTATATATGATATATCGTTATAGGGTAAGGTATATATGATATATCATTATAGGGTAAGGTATATATGATATGTCGTTATAGGGTAAGGTATATATGATATATTGTTATAGGGTAAGGTATATATGATATATCGTTAAAGGGTAAGGTATATATGATATATCGTTATAGCGTAAGGTATATAGTATGATATATCGTTATAGGGTAAGATATATATGATATATCGTTATAGAGTAAAGTATATATGATCTATCGTTATAGGGTAAGGTATATATGATGTATCGTTATAGGGTAAGGTATATATGATATATCGTTATAGGGTAAGGTAAATATGATATATCGTTATAGGGTAAGGTATATAGGATATATCGTTATAGGGCAATTAATATATGATATATCGTTATAGGGTAAGGTATATATGATATATCGTTATAGGGTAAGGTATATAACATGATATATCGTTATAGGGTAAGGTATATAACATGTTATATCGTTATGGGGTAAGGTATATATGAAATATCGTTATAGGGTAAGGTATATATGATATATCGTTATAGGGTAAGGTATATATCATATATACCTTCCCCTATAACGATATATAATATATACCTTCCCCTAAAACGATATATCATATTTACCTTACCCTATAAAGATATATACTATATACCTTACCCTAGAACGATAGATCATATATACTTTACTCTATAACGATATATCCTATATACCTTCCCCTATAACGATACATCATATATACCTTACACTATAACGATATTTCATATATGCCTTACCCCATAACGATATAGCATGTTATATACCTTTCCCTATAACGATAGATCATATATACCTTTCCCTATAACGATATAACATGTTATATACATTACCCTATAACGCTATATAATATATACCTTACCCAATAACGATATAACATGTTATATAGTTATGGGGTAAGGTATATAACATTTTATATCGTTATGGGGTAAGGTATATATAGGGTAAGGTATTTATGATATATCGTTAAAGGGTAAGGTATATATGCTATATCGTTATGGGGTAATGTATATATGGTCTATCGTTATAGGGTAGGGTATATATGATATATTGTTATAGGGTAAGGTTTATAACATGTTATATAGTTATGGGGTAAGGTATATAATATGTTATATCGTTATTGGGTAAGGTATATATCATATATGCCTTACCCTATAACGTTATATCATATATACCCTACCCTATAACGATAACCCTATAACGATATTACCCTATAACGATCTATCATATATACCTTACACTATAACGAAATATTATACTATATCCCTTTCGCTATAACGATATATCATGTATACCTTACCCTATTACGATATATCATATACCCTATAACGATAACCCTATAACGATATTTCATATATACTTTACCGTATAACGATATATTATAACGATATATCATGTATACCTTACCCTAGAACGATATATCATATTTACCTTACCCTATAACAATATATCATATATACACCTTACCCTATAACTATATATCATATATACACCTTACCCTATAACTATATACATTACCCTATAACGCTATATCATATATACCCTACCCTATAACGATACATCATATATACCTTAGCCTATAACGATATATGATATTTACCTTACCCTATAATGATATATCATATATAACTTTCCCTATAACGATAGATTTTATATACCTTACCCTTTAACGATATATCATAAATACCTTACCCTATAATGATATATCCGATATATCATATATATCGTTATAGAGTAAAGTATATATGATCTATCGTTCTAGGGTAAGGTATACATGATAAATCGTTATAGGGTAAAGTATATAGGATATATCGTTATAGCGTAAGGTATATAGTATGATAGATCGTTATAGGGTAAGTTATATATGATCTATCGTTCTAGGGTAAGGTATATTTGATATATCGTTATATATCGTTATAGGTATATATGATATTTCGTTATAGGGTAAGGGATATAGGATATATCGTTATAGGTATATATGATATAGCGTTATAGGGTAAGGGATATAGGATATATCGTTATAGCGTAAGGTATATAGTATGATATATCGTTAAAGGGTAAGGTATATAACATGATATATCGTTATAGGGTAAGGTATATATTATATAGCGTTATAGGGTAATGTATATATGATCTATCGTTATAGGGTAAGGTATATATGATATATCGTTATAGGGTAAGGTATATATGATATATCGTTATAGGGTAAGGTATATATGATATATCGTTATAGGGTAAGGTATATAATATGATATATCGTTCTAGGGTAAGGTATATAATATGATATATCGTTATAGGGTAAGGTATATATGATATATCGTTATAGGGTAAGGTGTATATGATATATCGTTTTGAAGGTACAGTGTATACTGATAACAAATAAAGCTATTTTGAAGTGTTCAATAGCCAAAACTTGGTGCGCTACTTCATAGGCATTTATTTATGCAATTCATAATGTTCTCTTTTTATTTTATTTATGCTTTATTTAAAAAAACATTGTATCGTGTCCTTATACTTATGAAAATGACCTGTTATGCATGTAGCACAAAATAGTTACCATAGAGCGTTCTGTTGTCCTGGTAACGCGTTATGTAAGCGGATGTAATGAATTTGTGATTTCGAAAATTTCGTATTGTTCATGTTTGTTGTTAATTTGATACCAAGTGAAGCTAGCTTTAGAGGAAAAATACAACCACTCTACCCTTATTGAAATGTATATTTTATCTTAATCACATATTCTATTCTGACCTTTAAAACGGGTCGTTTATTTAAGCAATTCTTGTAGGTAAGTTCTGATGGAATTCTTTTTGTTTTGTTTCAGACGTCGTCGTGACAAGGCCAAACTGCACGCAGATGTAATACCTCTAGATACACATAATAATGACTCCCGGGACATCATGGTGGCAGACAATCCCGAGGAGACCATCGGGCGAGGCGATTGCAGGCACGCGAACCAGGCTGCAAGTGCAGAATGTGTCGTGTGTGGCACTGGATCGAAATTAAAAGATACTAATATTACTGATTCTGGAAAAGATGAGACTAAACTGTTAATGAATTTGAATTCCTCCAGCGATTTTACTAAATCCGTCCAGCGAAGAGACTCTAACGACAAAAGGTCAAACGATGACCTTTATGATTTAGCTGATAATTCAGAGGGAGTTGTATCTTTTTCTTCTTCTTTGCAAGATAGATCGTTGTCGTGTGAGTCACAGACTCGTAAACGAGGACCTTACGATTACGTACAGACAAGTAGAAGTGGCTGGGTTAGAGATCCCAAAGCCGAGAGTGTCGGAAATGACACTTACAACGAATTGCACGCAACCCGTACCAGTCACGCTGAAAATAGCGATAATATGTATGACCACGCCAATACGGTTTCTAATGACGAGTGTTACCACAACCTCACGAAACCCGGATATAGACACAGGGAAGAAGATTTAAGTGCCTATGACAGTACTCAAAACACACTTGACTCAGATGTGTACAATACATTGTCTAATAAAGGGTCAAAGGTCAACGGAAATGACACTTATAACCCGTATGTTGATACACAGATAGACCCACTGCCATAGTGTCCACGTTGTGCATACAGAAAAAATGAATTTATGCTTTTATATCGACGCTTTTATATTTTGTTCAAATAAACAATGTTTATTGGGCTGTTTTCGAGGTCAACGGATGTAACACTATACGTCTTGTAGTCAAGGGCAATCACAAGTCTCACCTTTTGGTATAGGTCAGAGAGAAATGTTACCCTAAAACGTGTTTATGGGTTGACTTAATAAACCAGCTGATTACCACCCTTAGTCGCTTTGACTCCTTTGAAGAGTGTGCTTGAGGAGAGGGCCCTACAGTTCGTGCTTCCCTTTTTTCGGACGTTCATCTTCGATGTTGTATAAACTTTTATAACTGGTTAATTAGCTGAACGAACATTCAGAACTGATTTAATTAAGCATTGAACTGTGTTGATGTGGCATTTACAGTCTATATGAGTGACACAGCTTTGTAGGCAAGCATCAAATGAACACAATTCAATGCTTATATTAACCATTTTGATGTATTTTGAATCATAATAAAGTTTGCAGTAAATCCACACCAGTGTATTTTTTTGTGTCTATACTTGTTCAATAAATGGAGTGTCCATTGTTTTCAACATAACAATTCATAATAAAGATGCCAACACGTGGACAATGACATATACAGTTTACATGTATGCCATGTGAATTTGGTAGGCCTTTCTGTAATAAATATTATAAATGTTACCAAAAAAGTTAAAAATATTGTAAAATTAAATTTTGATATTTAGCTGCAAAAATAGCTGTATAATTTTAACAGCAAGTTAATGACATCAAACAAACCAGGGCTGTGATGTCTGACTTGTCGTTTGTAAGGCAAACGTGAAGGTCACTCGACAACGAGATGGTAAAAAGACGTTATACGAGGACTGACGTTAGTTTATCTAACGCTAAAACTAGCTTTAGCAAGATAAACATCACCAACAACAGTATATCTATACTAAACAGCAGTATATCTATAATAAACAACAGTATATCTATACTAAACAGCAGTATATCTATACTAAACAACAGTATATCTAAAATAAACAACAGTATATCTATACTACACAACAATTTATCTATACTAAACAACAGAATATCTATACTAAACAGCAGTATATCTATACTAAACAGTAGTATATCCATAATAAACAACAGTATATCCATAATAAACAACAGTATATCTGTACTAAACAACAGTATATCTATACTAAACAGCAGTATATCTATACTAAACAACAGTTAATCTATACTAAACAGCAGTATATCTATACTAAACAACAGTATATCCATAATAAACACCAGTATATCCATAATAAACAACAGTTTATCTATACTAAACAGCAGTATATCTATAATAAACAACAGTATATCTATAATAAACAGCAGTATATCTATAATAAACAGCAGTATATCCATAATAAACAACAGTTTATCTATAATAAACAGCAGTATATCTATAATAAACAACAGTATATCTATACTAAACAGCAGTATATCTATAATAAACAATAGTATATCTATAATAAACAACAGTATATATATACTAAACAACAGTATATCTATACTACACAACAGTTTATCTATACTAAACAGCAGTATATCTATACTAAACAACAGTATATCTATACTACACAACAGTATATATACTAAACAACATTATATCTATACTAAACAACAGTATATCCATAATAAACAACAGTTTATCTATAATAAACAGCAGTATATCTATAATAAACAACAGTACATTTATACTAAACAGCAGTATATCTATAATAAACAACAGTATATCTATACTAAACAGCAGTATATCTATACTAAACAACAGTATATCTAAAATAAACAACAGTATATCCATAATACACAACAGTATATCTATACTAAACAACAGTATATCTATACTAAACAACAGTATATCTATACTAAACAACAGTATATCTATACTAAACAACAGTATATCTATACTAAACAACAGTATATCTATACTAAACAACAGTATATCTATACTAAACAACAGTATATCTATACTAAACAACAGTATATCTATACTAAACAACAGTATATCTATACTAAACAACAGTATATCTATACTAAACAACAGTATATCTATACTAAACAACAGTATATCTATACTAAACAACAGTATATCTATACTAAACAACAGTATATCTATACTAAACAACAGTATATCTATACTAAACAACAGTATATCTATACTAAACAACAGTATATCTATACTAAACAACAGTATATCTATACTAAACAACAGTATATCTATACTAAACAACAGTATATCTATACTAAACAGCAGTATATCTATACTAAACAACAGTATATCTATACTAAACAACAGTATATCTATACTACACAACAGTATATCTATACTAAACAACAGTATATCTATACTAAACAACAGTATATCTATACTAAACAACAGTATATCTATACTAAACAACAGTATATCTATACTAAACAACAGTATATCTATACTAAACAACAGTATATCTATACTAAACAACAGTATATCTATACTAAACAACAGTATATCTATACTAAACAACAGTATATCTATACTAAACAACAGTATATCTATACTAAACAACAGTATATCTATACTAAACAACAGTATATCTATACTAAACAACAGTATATCTATACTAAACAACAGTATATCTATACTAAACAACAGTATATCTATACTAAACAACAGTATATCTATACTAAACAACAGTATATCTATACTAAACAACAGTATATCTATACTAAACAACAGTATATCTATACTAAACAACAGTATATCTATACTAAACAACAGTATATCTATACTAAACAACAGTATATCTATACTAAACAACAGTATATCTATACTAAACAACAGTATATCTATACTAAACAACAGTATATCTATACTAAACAACAGTATATCTATACTAAACAACAGTATATCTATACTAAACAACAGTATATCTATACTAAACAACAGTATATCTATACTAAACAACAGTATATCTATACTAAACAACAGTATATCTATACTAAACAACAGTATATCTATACTAAACAACAGTATATCTATACTACACAACAGTATATCTATACTAAACAACAGTATATCTATACTAAACAACAGTATATCTATACTAAACAACAGTATATCTATACTAAACAACAGTATATCTATACTAAACAACAGTATATCTATACTAAACAACAGTATATCTATACTACACAACAGTATATCTATACTAAACAACAGTATATCTATACTAAACAACAGTATATCTATACTAAACAACAGTATATCTATACTAAACAACAGTATATCTATACTAAACAACAGTATATCTATACTAAACAACAGTATATCTATACTAAACAACAGTATATCTATACTAAACAACAGTATATCTATACTAAACAACAGTATATCTATACTAAACAACAGTATATCTATACTAAACAACAGTATATCCATAATAAACAACAGTATATCTATACTAAACAACAGTATGTCTATACTACACAACAGTATATCTATACTACACAACAGTATATCTATACTAAACAACATTATATCTATACTACACACCAGTATATCTATACTAAACAACAGTATATCTATAGTAAACAACAGTATATCTATACTAAACAACAGTGTATCTATACTACACAACAGTTTATCTATACTAAACAACAGTATATCTATACTACACAACAGTATATATACTAAACAACAGTATATCTATACTTAACAACAGTATATTCATACTACACAACTGTATATCTATACTAAACAACATTATATCTATACTAAACAACATTATATCTATACTAAACAACAGTATATCTATACTACACAACAGTATATCTGTAATAAACAACAATATATCTATACTAAACAACAGTATATCTATACTAAACAGCAGTATATCTATAATAAACAACAGTATACATTGTATCTATAATAAACAACAGTATATCTATACTACACAACAGTATATCTATAATAAACAACAGTATACATTGTATTTATAATAAACAACAGTATATCTATAATAAACAACAGTATATATATACTAAACAACAGTATATCTATAATAAACAACAGTTTATCTATATTAAACAACAGTGATATTAACAATAACCAACAATGACATCTCTAAAATAAACAACAATCTTGCTGGTATGTTTCAACCTAAAATTGTAAACAAAGGCGGTATTCATTAAAAAAAACCACCTACTATTGCATTGTCAATAATACATAGATCATTTCCTCGCTATTGACGTCACAATCAATCCTTTTTTTTTCCTTTAAAAGAACATGAGTCACATATTCTGTTTTTCTCTTCATTGTTTATTTTGTTTTCAAAAATCGAGAAGCAGACCAGCGATATTTACTAAGGAATGATCAGAGATTAGCAATAGATATAGAATATCTGAGAATCTAGATTAACGGTCGTCAGAACTAAGTAGACACCGGAGATCGAACCCATGCCTACTAGCACACCAAGAATTTAAACGCTGCCAACCGACTTCAAAGCCATATGTTATGATAATAGTATTTAAGCTCAACAGATACAAACAGTCAACATGATAAAGTTATATTAGGTTGAATGACGATGGAATAAATAGAGTCGAACGATGGTTATACACGCACAGAATCCCACAAGATGTTATTTGTTCGGGAGCTAGGTGATGTGCTGCATGTACGTCGATGGTAGTGTACAGAGTTGTCCATCACTTCCCTGTTATCAGCTATGTACTTATAGAAGTTGTTAGATCGTCCGTTTTGGACAAACTGACACATAAATTCCTGCTAGTTCGTGATGGTACATATTGCCAACATTTATTTACTCTTCAAACTGTCGCTTGATGTAGACAATCATTGATGGCAATACGTATCTATTGTTAATGTCATATTATGTTGTTCTCAAATCTATAAGTTTTCTTGAAAAAACATTCAAACAAACAAAAAACAAAACAATACGAAACGAAACAAACAATACTTTTATTCATGCAGAACATATCTCAACATTATTACATCGTGAAACTTCACATTTATTGAAATACAAAATGTATCGTAAATAATAAATTTAAGATTATAGTTAAAACTATTTAGTCATATTTTGCGACAGTTAAATTCTGCCAACAATAATGTTACTGCTTAATCTACAAAGAACTGAACCAGGTAAAGTACACATGTATTATAACTAATATAAAATATAATCTGCATAAAAATCAAACATACCATGTATCATAGTATGCAAATTAATTGAGCGCACCCAAGCGGAAGAGGAAAATATATATATATATAGAGGTTCCCAATTAAGTGGTGGTTGGTTATCGTGTTTACTTGTATCTATTTCGATCTCGTTCATGTTCAAATTGTTTAAAGACACGAGGTTTACCGGATGGTTTTTAACAATTTGAAAGTTAACTATCGAAAGATAAGCATACCACTTAGACATGTACTTACCCATTTAAAATTGCCAACTTTCATATTTGTCGGTCTTACAAAGTTTTATCTTAGAAAAAAGTTATATTTTGTTAAATAAAGCATATTACTATATTGCATAACAACATCAGGTAAACAGTCTGTTCAAACTGTCATTGCTCATGTTGTAACATCCGGTTGACGTAACACATGACATCACGATTAAATATTGATGTGATATCATGATGAGATTGAAAGAGAGTGATGATAGGTTTGAGATTATGTGGTTGTGATAACATGTTGGATATATAATGATATAGGAGATACATGGAATGATAACATGTTGGATATATAAGGATATAGGAGATACATGGAATGATAACTTGTTGGATATCTAATGATATAGGAGATACATGTAATGATAACATGTTGGATATATAATGATATAGGAGATACATGGAATAATAACATGTTAGACATATAATGATATAGGAGATACATGGAATGATAACATGGATATAGGAGATACATGGAATGATAACATGTTGGAAATATAGTGATATAGGAGATACATGGAATGATAACATGTTGGAAATATAGTGATATAGGAGATACATGGAATGATAACATGTTGGATATCTAATGATATAGGATCC
>NW_018404258.1:35064-41448 GCF_002113885.1 Mizuhopecten yessoensis | reverse complement strand
ATATAATGATATAGGAGATACATGGAATGATAACAGGTTGGATATATAATGATATAGGAGATACATGGAATGATAACTTGTTGGATATATAATGATATAGGAGATACATGGAATGATAACATGTTGGACATATAATGATATAGGAGATACATGGAATGATAACATGTTGGATATAACTATAATGATATAGGAGATACATGGAATGATATCATGTTGGACATATAATGATATAGGAGATACATGGAATGATAACATGTTTGATATATAATGATATAGGAGATACATGGAATGGTAACATGTTGAATATATAATGATATAGGAGATACATGGAATGGTAACATGTTGGACATATAATGATATAGGAGATACATGGAATGATAACATGTTGGATAAATAATGATATAGGAGATACATGGAATGATAACATGTTTGATATCTAATGATATAGGAGATACATGTTATCATTCCATGTATCTACTATATCATTATATATTCAACACGTTACCATTCCATGTATCTACTATATCATTATATATCAAACATGTTATCATTCCAAGTATCTCCTATATCATTAGATATCCAACAAGTTATCATTCCATGTATGTTATCATTTCATGTATCTCCTATATCCTGATATATCCAACATGTTACAATTCCATGTATCTCCTACATCATTATATATCCAACCTCTTATTATTCCATGTATCTCCTACATCATTATATATCCAACCTGTTATTATTCCATGTATCTCCTATTTCATTATATGTCCAACATGTTAGCATTCCATGTATTTCCATGTATCTCCTATGTCATTATATATCCAACATGTTAATGTTCCATCCATGTATCTCCTATAACATTATATATCCAACATGGTATCATTCCATGTATCTCCATTATATGTCCAACATGATATCATTCCATGTATCTCCCCTATATCATTATATATCAATCATGTTATCATTCCATGGATCTCCTATATCATTATGTATCCAACATGTTATCGTTCCATGTATCTCCTATTGCCTTATATATCCAACATGTTTTCATTCCATGTATCTCCATTATATGTCCAACATGTTGTATCTCCTATATCATGATATGTCCAACATGTTATCCTTCCATGTATCTCCTATACCCTTATATATCCAACTTGTTACCATTTCATGTATCTCCTATATCCTTATATATCCAACATGGTATCATTCCATGTATCTACTATATCATTATATATCCCATGTATCTCCTATATGATTAGATATCAAACATGTTATCATTCCATCTATCTCCTATATCATTAGATATCCAACAAGTTATCATTCATATGTCCAACATGTTAATGTTCCATCCATGTATCTCCTATAACATTATATATCCAACATGGTATCATTCCATGTATCTCCCCTATATCATTATATATCCCATGTATCTCCTATATTCTCATGTTATCATTCAATGTAGCTCCTATATCATTATAGGAGATACATGTTATCATTCCATCTATCTCCTATATCATTAGATATCCAACAAGTTATCATTCATATGTCCAACATGTTAATGTTCCATCCATGTATCTCCTATATGATTAGATATCAAACATGCTATCATTCCATGTATCTACTATATCATTATATATCAAACATGTTACCATTCCATATATCTCCTATATCATTAGATATCCAACAAGTTATCATTCATATGTCCAACATGTTAATGTTCCATCCATGTATCTCCTATAACATTATATGTCCAACATGTTATCATTCCGTGTATCTCCTATATCATGATATGTCCAACATGTTAATGTTCCATCCATGTATCTCCTATAACATTATATGTCCAACATGTTGTATCTCCTATATCATCATATATCCAACATGTTACAATTCCATGTATCTCCTACATCATTATATATCCAACCTGTTATTATCCTATATCATTAGATATCCAACATGTTATTTATATATCCAACATGTTACTTATCATTCCATGTATCACCTATATCATTATATGTCCAACATGTTGTATCTCCTATATCATCATATATCCAACATGTTAATCTCCTATATCATTATTTATTCAACATGTTACCATGTTATCATTCCATGTAGCTCCTATATCATTATAGGAGATACATGTTACCATTCCATATATCTCCTATATCATTAGATATCCAACAAGTTATCATTCCATGTATGTCCTATATCATTATATATTCAACATGGAATGGTAACATGTTCGATATAACTATAATGATACAGGAGATACATTGAATGATAACATGAGAATATAGGAGATACATGGAAAGATAACATGTTGGATATATCAGGATATAGGAGATACATGTAATGATAACATGTTGGATATTTAATGATATAGGAGATACGATATAGGAGATACATGCAATGATAACATGTTGGATATTTAATGATATAGGAGATATATGGAATGGTAACATGTTAGACATATAATGATATAGGAGCTACATTGAATGATAACATGAGATACAGGGTGTAGATACATGGAATGATAGGAGATACATGGAAAGATAACATGTTGGATATACAATGATATAGGAGATACTTGGAATGATAACATGTTGGATATACAATGATATAGGAGATACGATATAGGAGATACATGTAATGATAACATGTTGGATAATAATGATATAGGAGATCCATGGAATGATAACATGGTAACATGTTGAATAAATAATGATATAGGAGATACATGGAATGGTAACATGTTGGATATAACTATAATGATATAGGAGATACATTGAATGATAACATGAGATACATGGTATGTTAACATGAGTTATCATCTATATACTACTTTATACTACCTACCGTTAGCATTATAAATTCATTATTATGGGTTGTCAGTATGAGAATACTCAAGAATGGGTTAAAAACAACTTGAGAAGAACTTGATAAGAACTTTGGAACGGAATTTCCCATTTCCCAGCACTTGGGAACGTATTTTCTCAAAAGAGAATGTCTGCTCGCGCCTGGTGACGTCATGAATAGGAACTACTTTTCCGTATGTTAAAGGTCAATTTTATTACGAGGTCATCTTTACTACGAGGTCAACTTTGCTACGTCGGATCTGTTCGTATGCTAGTACGAGTCAGAACGTACTGTTTTGAAAGATCTGGTAAGTATTGAACATGAAAATGAAAAAGAAAACAAACTAATGACATTAGATGAAGAAATCTTCACACAGAGGAGCCATAAACGTTTTTGAGAAACGACTAAGCTGACCAGACAGAAATTATAGCTAATACACAGAACAGGAACACTGTCAGGCAGATGATGAGTTCAGTGAACATGTTTAAAACCCATGGAAAATGTCCACTAGAATGATAAAGAAATACAGGGTTTGGACTTTAGGACTCTTGACATGTACTTGGCAAGGTTTTGCCTTGGAATTAGAAAGAGAAAATCTGGGGCAGGTGAAGACTAGGAGCCTTCAATTTTAATTGGCCATGCATCAATGATCAAGAGATTCCCTGAAGGGAAGAAGTACAACAAGGACATTAGTAAAGACATATAATGTAAACACTCACAAGACACATTGAAGGCCAAGCTGATCCAACTGAAGAAGCAAGGAAAAGGCAACCTTCCCAATGCATCAGACCCACTGACATCATGGACACACATCAGCTAAAAGATCAAAGAGTGTTAGCCATGCTGATCCAGAAGGCCTTATGTACACATTATACTTACATAGTTATGAACAATTTGGAATAAGAAGAGCAACAGAACATCCTAACTTTAGATGGGGACACATTACACTGAAGAATTTAAATGGTCAGGAGATTTTGGAACACACCAGTGAGCGTCAGACAAAGACTTTAGGTAACCAGCAGGTGTTAGCTGAGGGATCGGTGTTGTCACCCCGACCCGGGGCACAGCCGTCCCCCATGCCACAGCAAATACGACTACCAAATTCAGGTATATATGAAGCTTTTCTTATTATATGCTATGAGACGTGATGTATATCTTAATAGTTTTCAAACGAAACATTTATTTTAAGATTGAATTATCCTTATGATCAGTCACAAATGTAAACGATAATATGCAAATGGAGCAGCGAATGGTAATGCTATATTTCCAGTAAAGTGCAAGTTCATTGTATTCCTCCACGCGAAAACACTTGTATTTGTTGGCATTTGTCGGAGAACTTACCTGAACTAGCGGTCCGTTGAAAGATGCATTGTACGGGGTTTAGTCGATTTTTTTTGAATGGTGAAACATACTAGGTATTAGTATATAGATGATAAATAGATTAGCACACTGTGTTCTCAGGGTTTGTCGTTCAAACAATTTTCTCATCGCTCGCACGTGGATAAAATCTCGAATCCGCCTCCGGTGGCCTCTCGATTTTATCCACGTGGTCGAGATGAGAAAATTGTTCTCACGACAAACCCTGAAAAAACAGTGTGCTAATCTATAAATATATGATGTGATTATATAAGATACATGGTATAATAACATGAGATATATGGTATAAAAACATAAAATATATGGTATGAAAACATGAGAAACATGGAATAATAATATGAAAAACACGGTATAATAACATGAAAACACGGTATAATAACATAAAAACACGGTATAATAACTAAATATGCATGGTGTGATTACATGATATGCATGGTTTGATAACATGATATGCATGATGTGATAACAGGAGATACAGGATGTGATAACATGATATGCATGGTGTGATTACATGATATGCATGATGTGATAACAGGACATACAGAATGTGATAACATGATATGCATGGTGTGATAACATGAGATACAGGGTGTGATAACATGATATGCATGATGTGATAACATGAGATACAGGGTGTGATAACATGATATGCATGATGTGATGACATTATATGCATGGTGTGATAACATGAGATGCAGGGTGTGATAACATGAGACACAGGGTGTGATAACATGATATGCAAAGTGTGATAACATGATATGGATGGTGTTATAACATGAGATACAGGGTGTGATAACATGATATACAGGGTGTGATAACATGATATGCATGATGTGATAACTTGAGATACAGGATGTGATAACATGATATACAGGGTGTGATAACATGATATGCATGATGTGATAACTTGAGATACAGGATGTGATAACATGATATACAGGGTGTGATAACATGATATGCATGATGTGATAAATTATTAAACCTACACAGAAAGTAACGATGGTCTTACTTTTTAGATCTTAAGTAGATTTCGAAAACAAAATTTCCTTGAACATAGACGCCGTTTCATCAGTGCCATGTGAGCTAAAATGTGAGAAATGAAATATCGAGTATAACTTGAATTAAACAAAAATCATATAAACATCATAGAAATGTTGTACACGTTTTTAACTATGTAGACGGATGGACGCGCGCAGCCGCAGACACACAGGCGTACTAACATAGCCATTAGTATAGGTCAAGTAAGTATACGATTGGGATTTACCGTCCTAGCAACAGCCAGGTTTATATGAAGTCTATTGACTAGAAAATTACCATTGGAATGAGATTGATGTCAAAGAGTTTGGTACAGAAATTACCGTTGAAGTCATACTATATGTGAATTCCATGATTTGTTAATGAGGTGAACATTATCGTCATACAGTACGTAAATGTCAATACATTTGGTAGTAAAGTGACCATTATTGTCATATTCGGCCATCATTGTCATATGGTAGGTAAATGTCATACAGTTTGGTAGTGAAGTGACCATTATCGTCATACTGTACGTAAATGTCAATACAGTTGGTACTAAAGTGACCATTATTGTCATACTGTACGTAAACGTCAATACATTTGGTAGTAAAGTGACCATTATTGTCATATTCGGCCATCATTGTCATATGGTAGGTAAATGTCATAGAGTTTGGTAGTGAGGGGACCATAATTGTCATACTGTAGGTAAGTGTCCCATCGTAATTTCCGTTATTTAAGTAGGTTTTAGCCTTCAAAAAACGTACAATACATACAACTGCAGTAGTAACAGAACCATCAGGGGAGCTGTTAGACGTGAATTTGATGTTCATGTAAGGGAAACAACTCCCAAATATCTGGACTTGTTTTGATTATATTTTTTCAAACGCACATTTGACTGTATTTAAGTTAATATAAAGTATACATCAAGGAGACAGGGTAAATGTCGTACTAGTGATCGAAACGTGCTATATAAACTAGAATACAATCTATTTCTACCAACCTGGGGAATTGTTTAGAAATATTACACTTATCTAATACATGTATAAATATTGGTTACATGCACCAGGAATTTGTCTTCCGCGTACGAAACGCCTTTCACATTAGTACATAATTATGTTGTCAGTTTTAAATTATACTTCT
>NW_018404258.1:34793-34942 GCF_002113885.1 Mizuhopecten yessoensis | reverse complement strand
CCTGGTCCTATTACTAATGATCGCCCCTCAAACAGGGTCAGCTTTCTCCTGGTCCTATTACTAACGATCGCCCCTCATACAGGATCAGCTTTCTCATGGTCCTATAACTAACGATCGCCCCCTCCCCCTTTTTACTAACGATCGCCCCT
>NW_018404258.1:15023-31615 GCF_002113885.1 Mizuhopecten yessoensis | reverse complement strand
TAAGTTAATATAAAGTATACATCAAGGAGACAGGGTAAATGTCGTTCTAGTGATCGAAACGTGCTATATAAACTAGTAAGCAATCTATTTCTACCAACCTGGGGAATTGTTTAGAAATATTACACTTATCTAATACATGTATAAATATTGCTTACATGCACCAGGAATTTGTCTTCCGCGTACGAAACGCCTTTCACATTATTACATAATTATGTTGTCAGTTTTAAATTATACTTCTAAAAATCATTAGAGCTGGAAACAATCCTGGCAGCTTTCTCATGGTCCTATTACTAACGATCGCCCCTCAAACAGGGTCAGCTTTCTCCTGGTACTATTACTAACGATCACCCTCCAACCAGGGTCAGCTTTATCATGGTCCTGTTACTAACGATCGTCCGTCAAACAGGGTCAGCTTTCTCCTGGTCCTATTACTAACGGTCGTCCCTCAAACAGGTTCAGCTTTCTCATGGTCCTGTTACTAACGATCGCCCCTCAAAAAGGTGTTTAATAGATGCCCATTAAAATAAATAGATTTCTTATACTCAAAAACAGGAATATTTGACGAACAGGAAATGTAGATACTGGGAACAAGCGGCATTAAACGGAGTCAGTTGTCATGTAAGAAATATTAGACAACGGGAGCACATGTCATTAAACAAGATCAATTTTAAGCCAAAATTAATTGTTATTCAGGAAAACCATAGACACTTGGAGTTCATGTCATTAAACAAGGTCAGTTGTTAAGTAGAAGGCATTTGACACAGGTAACACGTGTCATTAAACAGGGTCAGTTTTCATGCTAGAGTCAGTTGTCGTGAAGGAGACATAAGACACTGGGAACACGTGCTATTAAACAGGGTCAGTTGTCGTGCAGGAGACATACACACAGGGAACATATGCTATTAAACAGGGTCAGTTGTCATGAAGTAGACATAATACACTTGGAACACATGCCATTTAACAGGGTCAGTTGTCGTGCAGGAGACATAAGACACTGGGTACACGTGCTATTAAACAGGCTCAGTTGTCATGCAGAAGACATGAGACTCAGGTAATACATGCTACATGTATTAGCCAGGATTAATTGTCATACAGGAAACCAGACACTGGGAAGACATGTTATTAAACAGGGTCAGTTGTCATACAGGACACATTAGACACTGGGAACACATGTTATTATACAGAGTCAGTTGTCATGCATGAGATATTTAACCCTGGGAACACATGCTATTAAACAAGGTCAGTAGTCATACAGGAGACATTAGACACTGGGCACACATTCTATTTAACAGCGTCAGTTGTCATACAGGCGACATTAAGCACTTGGAACACATGCTTATAAACATAGTCAGTTGTCATACAGGGGACATTAGACACTTGGAACACATGTTATTAAACAGGGTCAGTTGCCATACATGAGACATAAGACACTGGGCACAAATGCTAATAAACAGATCTAGTCAGTTGTCATACAGGCGACTTCGGAGACATTAGACACTGGGAACACTCGATATTAAACAGGGTCAGTTGTTATATAAGATACAAAGAGCACTGTGAACACATGCTATTAAATAGGGTCAGTTGTCATGCAGGAGACATTCAACACTAGGAACACATGCTATTAAACAGTGTCAGATTTTTAACAGGAGACATTGGACACTTGGAACACACGTTATTCAACTGGGTCAGTTGTCATGTAAGAGACATTAGACACTGGGAAAACATGCTGTTTAACAGGGTCGGTTGTCATACAGATGACATGAGACTCTGGGAACACATGTTAGTATACATAGTCAGTTGTCATGTATGATATATTAAACGCTAGGAACACATAATATTAAACAATGTCAGTTGTCATACAGGAGACATTAGACACTGGGAACACATGTTATTAAACAGGGTCAGTTATCGTGCAGAAGACATCAGACACAGGGAACCAAGTTATTAAACAGGGTCAGTCGCCATACAGGAGACATTAGTCACTGGAAACACATGTTATTATACAGAATCAGTTGTCATGCATGAGATATTAAACGCTGGAAACACATGCTATTAAACATAGTCAGTTGTCATACAGACGACATTAGACACTGGGAACACTTTTTGTTAAACAGGGCCAGTCGCCATACAGGAGACATAAGATACTGGGAACACATGTTATTAAACAGGGTCAGTTATCGTGTAGGACACATTAGACACTGGGAACACATGTTATTATACAGAATCAGTTGGCATGCATGATATATTAAACGCTGGGAACACTTGCTATTAAACAAGGTCAGTTGTCATACAGGCGACTTCGGAGACATTAGAAACTGGGAACACATGCTATTAAATAGAGTCAGTTGTAATGCAGGAGACATTCAACACTAGGAACACACGTTTTTTAACTGGGTCAGTTGTCATGTAAGAGACATTAGACACTGGGAACACATTTTATTTAACAGGGTCGGTTGTCATAAGGAGACATAAGATACTGGGAACACATGTTATTAAACAGGGCCAGTCGCCATACAGAAGACATAAGATACTGGGAACCAAGTTATTAAACAGGGTCAGTTATCATACAGTAGACATAAGATACTGGGTACCAAGTTATTAAACAGGGTCAGTCGCCATACAGGAGACATAAGATACTGGGTACCAAGTTGTTAAACAGGGTCAGTCGCCATACAGGAGACATTAGACACTGGGAACCAAGTTGTTAAACAGGGTCAGTTATCATACAGGAGACATAAGATACTGCGTACCAAGTTGTTAAACAGGGTCATTTTGTCTCCAGGAGACATCAGACACTGGGAACACTTTTTATTTAAAAGGGCCAGTCGTCATACAGGAGACATAAGATACTGAGAACGCACGTTAATAAACAGGGTCACTTATTGTGCGGGAGACATAAAATACTGGGAACCAAGTTATTAAACAGGGTCAGTTGTCATACAGGACACATTAGACACTGTGAACACATGTTATACAGAATCAGTTGTCATGCATGAGATATCAAAAGCTGGGAACACATGCTATCAAACAAGGTCAGTTGGCATACAGGAGACATTAGACACTGGGCACACATGTTTATAAACATAGCCAGTTGTCGTACAGGCGACTTCGGAGACATTAGACACTGGGAACACTCGATATTAAACAGGGTCAGTTGTCACGTAAGAGACATTAGACACTGGGAACACATGTTATTAAACAGGGCCAGTCGCCATACAGGAGACATTAGACAAGGGGAACACATGTTATTGAACATTGTCAGTTATCGTGCAGGAGACATAAGATACTGGGAACCAAGTTATTAAACAGTGTCGGTTTTCATACAGAAGACATTAGACACTGTGAACACATGCATTTTTAACAGTGCGATTGTCATACAGAAGACATTAGACACCTGGAACACATGTTATTATACAGAGTCAGTTGTCATACAGGAGACATTAGACACTGAGCACACATGCTAATAAACAGAGTCAGTTGTCATACAGGCGACATCGGATACATTAGACACTGGGAACACTTGATATTAACCAGGGTCATTTGTCATACAAGATTCATTAGGCACTGTGAACACATGTTATTAAGCAGGGGCAGTTGTCATGCTGGAGACATTCAATACTTGGAACACTTGCTATTAAACAGTGTCAGTTTTCTAACAAGAGACATTGGACACTTGGAACACACGTTATTTACCAGGGTCAGTTGTCATGTAAGAGACATTTGACACTGGGAACACATGCTGTTTAACAGGACCGGTTGTCATACAAAAGACATAAGACACTGGGAACACATGCTATTATGCATGGACAGTTGGTCTACAGGAGACATCAGACACAGGAAACACTTTTTATTAAACAGGGCCATTCGCCATACAGGAGATATTGGACACTGGGAACACATGTTATTAAACAGGGTCAGTTATCGTGCAGGAAACATAAGATACTGGTAACCAAGTTAATAAACAGGGTCAGTTGTCATACAGGACACATTAGACACTGGGAACACATGTCATTAAACAGGGTCAGTTATCGTGCAGGAGACATAAGATACTGGGAAACAAGTTTTTAAATAGGGTCAGTTGGTCTACAGGAAACATCAGACACTGGGAACATATGTTATTAAACAGGGTCAGTTTTCTAAGAGGAGACATTGGACACTTGGAACACACGTTATTTAACTGGGTCAGTTGACATGTAAGAGACATTAGACACTGGGAACACATGCTATTTAACAGGGTCGGTTGTCATACAAAAGACATAAGACACTGGGAACACCTTTTATTAAACAGGGTCAGTTGTCATACAGGACACATTAGACACTGGGAACACATGTCATTAAACAGGGGCAGTTATCGTGCAGGAGACATAAGATACTGGGAAACAAGTTTTTAAATAGGGTCAGTTGGTCTACAGGAAACATCAGACACTGGAAACGCTTTTTATTTAACAGGGCCAGTCGCCATACAGGAGATATTGGACACTGGGAACACGTGTTATTAAACAGGGTCAGTTATCGTGCAGGAAACATAAAATACTGGGAACCAAGTTATTAAACAGGGTCGGTTTTCATACAGGACATATTAGACACTGGGAACACATGTTATTATACAGAGTCAGTTGTCATGCATGAGATATTAAACTCTGGGAACACATGCTATTAAACAAGGTCAGTTGCCATACAGGAGACATTAGACACTGGGGACACACGTTATTTAACAGGGTCAGTTGTCATGCAAAAGACATAAACACTTGGAACACGTGCTATTAACCAGGGTCTGTTATCATGCAGAAAGCAGTAATTGGGATTTATTGTGATATGGTCAATATTCTGTGTACCAACGATATGGAAGGACTAATGATGAGTGATGCACGATGAATGACTACGCCTTGTCAAGTCTGTCTTAGGGAGTGTAGCTCCAGCATGATAGACTCCTTGTTACGGACTGGTACTGACCTTACCTGTTACATAAAGTCTAAGCAAATGAAAATCACATGCTTCATAGATCGTTGTCAGTTTTAATTAAAGTTAAGTAAAATAGTAGCAAGCATTATCTAATGCATCATCGTTTCTGTCGATGGAGCGTTAAAATATTACATTGAATTATGTATATCTTAAAATATTTTAATTTAATATGAAAGTATCCTGTGCTTTGCTGCATAAATCCCGTTGGTACATGTATTATTTATTTCATTCTTATAACCTAAGATTTTGTATGTATTCTATTTTAAATAGGTTCGAATTTCTTTATGCTTCCCCAACCGATGACGGCTTTAGAGGCATATACCGCCTGCAAAGAAAATAACAGCATCTTGGCGTTACCTGGAAAAGACGATATTGAGACATTGGATACTGTCTTGAACAACACTGAAAGTCTTGGAGCTTGGACGGGGGAGTATGTCGACTTTGCTCCTTGGGCGTTTGCTAAAGGTAAGTTGGTATCCTAAGATGTATTATGTAATTTCTGGATTATTTGGAAGACTTCCTGTGTTATTATCTTGCAACATGCTAAAGAAAGAGGTACATTTACAATGCAAAGATCGATCACATTAATTTACACATTGATTAAAATGTACTCTGCACGCATTTAATTCACTGCAATAAGGGAAACGATAGCTGTTATAAGCTCTTTGATTTCTTGGATTGGGTCAAATCGTTTCTGAATTCCCTGTCCTTATACGACATGGTGAGAACAACTAAGGTTCATTACATTATCTGCAGTGTTCTGTCGGTTTTTGACAAGAGTAGGCATTTCAGAACTAGTTAACAGTTTTCATAAAACACATCCAAAAATAAAGCACAATATGGAATTAATTATCTTCACAGATGTGATTTAGGCTGTAAAAAATCAAATTGGCCCTACATGTATGTTGTGATGTTCATTTACGGATCCCCGTGCAACTTCCAAAACGTATCTGAAAAAAGGGATATGGTGGTTAGATATTTAACATATAACATTGTGTGTTAGACCATTTAAAGTTCAAATAATGTTTCTTGTTCATAAGGGCAGTAAACCTTTAAACATAAACGCCTATTGGTAACATGTAAGTACTTATTGTTGTCAAATCAGTGCTTAATGCTTAATAACAAACGGTGGTACATGTACTAAGTGTGTGCTTTTTTATTTAACTCGCTCATATATATTTGTATGTAATAAGGGGTGTTTCTACTGTATTCAAATTTATGAAAAAGAACTATTATCTCACTTCAAATTTGTCAAAATTTTAATACAAATAGTCTTTTCCTTTCCATCCTGATATACTTTAACTACGTATATGTGTGTCGATATTTATTTATTTTTTATCTTTTTTATTGAATAAAAATGATTGTTTTTTCAACATATCAATTTATAGACATTTCTTATTGAGAAATATAATGCAGTTGAGCAAATGATAATTTCCTATTTCATCAAATAACCTTCAACAATTTAAAGGTATTATTTATTTTTTTGAATTGACAATCAAAGCGTCAATTATTCATTTTAATGTTTTCTGTACACACATGTTGCAGGTTGTTATACAATCTTCAATACATCGAGACACAACACATCTTACAGTGGTTCGACTTGTTTTCAGTCCTGTGACAAGAATCTTAAGGTAGTTTTTGTACGGGTAAGTTTCTATTACATATCGTGGATATGCATTGTTTAATACTAGCTTTAATTTTGATCACCTGTTGTAGCTTAACGTCGTAAAGGACCATGTTAAGTATGGGGCCTTTTCTGCCCCCCAATTGTCTCCCTGAAATAAACCAGTTCAAAATGGCCAGTGCGCTGTACATATCATCCTAAAACCGCTACCTTTAACAAAATTCCTTTTGATGAGCTTCGTAAGTAAAGAGCGCACTCGTGCTCCAGCAAAACACTTTACACAATTTGTATTTTATCAGAATACAGCATCCCTGAAATAATAGATCTGATATAAGAATTCATAATGACGTCGTCACGTACACTTCATTGCAATAGTCCCTCCAAATGTGGAGGCACGGTGGTAGTCTAGTGGTTGAACGCTGGGGTTGTGACCGAAGGGTTGCGGGTTCGAGTCACGTCACGGCAAAGTGTTGTAGTTTTGAACAAGATACTCAACTCCGCTTGTTCCAGTCTACTCAGCTGTAAATGAGTACATCTGTACGTGGTTGGGAAGTGCTAGAATTGTTGAATGCTAGCTGTGGGTGTCGAAATGGCCGCACTACGGCTGTATTCCTCCCCAGGGAATTGAGAAAAATGTTGGCTTGTTGCAAAGTCCCCGTAACCACGGATCATAATTTGTGAACTACTATGAGACGCCCTATGACCTAGGTTGTGATAAAGCGGTATATAAGAACTTCGAATTATTATTATTATTTATTATCAAATAGATTACAATTATGAAAGTTCACAAATTTTGGTCAAACCACATTTCAGACATGGTTTCCTCTTCTTTTTATCTTATGTCTCATTCATGAGTCTTTAAAGGATTAAATAGTCACACTGTGTATTAGTAATGCGGATTTTTGTTTTTCAATTGAATTATTAAATAGTTTAAAAATTGTTCCCAAATATTATATTTTGGTGAATATTTTGTCACTTCCTTTTAATTTCCTGCATGTCTATCATTTTCAAAAATGACGTACGAGATATTTACAAGTTTGTGCTGACGTTTACTCGCCATGGTCAAATGCTGACATTACTGCAATTAATCACATTGTCTAGACTTGGATGAGGATTTATTTTATTTATTGGATTTATGTCCTGGTAATGAATTGTCGTTTTACAATATGGAAACAAAGACAATGTTTACAGATTTCCATTGTTTACTTTTTATATAAATTGCTTTGTTTGTCCAGAATGTTACACAGCAAGTGTAGACATGGTTATATTAAGAGTTTTACTAATTTTTTTTATTAGGAATCCGAGTGCATTTGTGATATCAGCCGGGTGGATACAACGTTAACGTCACTATACAACTTGTGTAACAAACCCTGTAGCAGAGACGGAGGTGCATGTGGTGGTGTTGGAAGATTATATACAGAATATCTTGGATGTATGTATTATTCTTATGTTTGTATTTTTTAATGTTTGTATTTCATGATCGCCTCAAAAATTATATACATATAGAATAGCTAAGACAGCTTTCGCAAATCCGGTAGAAACGGTCGAGATGGCACTGAAAATACTCCATGATAAACGAATACAGTCGAACTGTCAGTGAGCCGACGTAATAGGCAGAGCATTTTACCAAGATATAAAAACACAGAATAACAAAGACTTATATTATTTAATATGAAATTCAAATCTTGAAAGAAAAAAAAAATATTAATCAACAATAAAAGCGGAGTTGTCCGCAGTACCAATCCAAAAAGTTAACGAGCAAAAACATTAAATCCGGATATGAAGTGGTAACTGTCAAATGTTGATAATGAAATTACTTGAGTTTTAAATATTTGGTGAGCGGTGAAACTATTTGTACAACAGTGAGATATAGATATAGCAATAATCCTACATGATCGTTTCTTGTGTCAGCATCCGAGACTGGGAGTCACGTGATATCGAAAATATCGGCAGACATAAATTATCATTGCTGCAAAACCTAAGATAATTGCATATACATATACCAATAACCCGTCTTTGTGCTCGGTAAAATATAAATATATATGGGCCCAGAAGACAGAGTTAATTGGGCTTTTGCCAATGTTGAAAGTCATCAGGCAGCTGATTTTTCATTCTGATGTAATAAGAGCGTAGCTTGGCGCCCGAGCGAAGCTCTTTAATGGTAACACATGCGTGCGTAAACAGAAGTGCTTCCCCTTGCTACACATTGCCTTTAAATTTTTTCTTCCGGAAGTAGACGTCCAGTGGGGAAACAGGAAGTGTATCCTTGAAGCAAAGACAATTGTGTTTCAACTCATACATAAACATCTTCATATAGTGAAAACAATACCCATGTTTTATTATTTGTCTATTTAGGTAAAAACTACAGTGTAAAATACATTCTGAGTGAAAACAATCGATCACATAAATTTTGATACTAGCAGGCCTGAAACGTCGTTCAGAGATTATCATACTATTACGTCACAAGCACGTCACACTCCATCGGCCTTCATTTCCGGAAGGATGAAAAATAACCGGAAAATCTTGGAACTGATGTTCGTTGCATTTATCTCTTTGTCGGTGCTTCATGACTTTTTAATTTCAGTTTTTGCCACAGGCACAAAAAGTAAAAACGGGGATGTTTTCTGAAGATCCTTTTTGTCATCAACCATGTTCTGCTAATATTTCTACCGGGAGATATTTTCAAAAAGAGCCGCATTTAACCAATAGGTCAACGTGTACATCTATTTTTCATCGTCTAAAATTTCATCACCTTTTGATTTCGATTTGTTGAGAATATGAACGAAATAATTAACATTTTTGAAAGTCTGGTTATAGTGCACATAATTTATGTATGCATCACCACTTATAAAAGAAACAATGGATAATTCATTTATATCGAAATCAACAATACTTGTCCAGACAACGAACCCGAGTTCAACGCCATTTTTCAGCAACGTATCACTTTTTCACAACGCATGCCGATTTATAACTAGTTACAGACAGAAACTTTTTTTTTTTCTTTCACAAGTTTTATTGATATATAAAACAACAACAACAAAAACGTCCACTCACTCACAAACATTGTGATGCCATTACCTCAATCATCATCATCATCATCATCATCATCATCATCAACAACAACATAGTCATCATCATCACCATCATCATCATCATCTCATATACATTGTGATGCCATTACCTCCATCATTCTCATCATCCTCATCATCATCATCATCATCATTCATCATCAACATCATCATCTTCCATTCATTCATGTATGATGAAATGATATCATATATTAAGAGTACATGCATCTTTTCAGTTATTTTATTTTTGAGCTCAAGCTTATGAATGTATGAATAAATGAAATAGAAGAAAATTATTGATTTTGTAATTCATTACAAAGCCCAGGAGACAGCTATCAGAATATTATTTTTTACAAAACAAGAAGTTTTTCCCATTTTTTCCATTCCTTTTCAAACTTCTCTCTATAAGTTTCTCCTTTGCTATTTGCTATACATCTTTGTATATTATGGTAGTCTTTTATTGTGTTAACCAATGCATTTATATTTAAGGAGCTATGAAGACAACGCATTTTATATACATATTGTTTAATTATAATGAGTATCTCATTATCAATTCTACCATTCACATGTTGTGTAAGAAATCCAAATAAGTAAGATTCTTTATTAAAATCAAAAGGAATAATGAGTGCATCCAAAAGAGTTTCAAAACTAATAAGAAGATTCTGAGTCTCTTGACATTCCCATAAAATATGGGTAATAGTTTCAATCTCAGAATTGCAAAGTGTACACATAGGAGATACAACTATTCGAGTTTTAAAAAGGAAAGAATTTGTTGTCAGAATATGGTGATTTATTCTATACTGAAAACCACTGAAATTTTGTATTAGTAGTTATAACAAAGGGAAGCTTGAAAATCTGATGCCAAGAAAAGTTACTAAAATCAAAGACTCTATTCCATTTCTTCTGTCCTGATGGAACGATGTTATTTTTTACCAGGATACTATAAAAATGTTTGGAACCTTTAGACTTTTTAAAGAACGGTTCTAAGTGTACAGGAATAAAAGGACAAAACAATCTTAATTTAGGAAAATCTGGATTAGAGTTGAAATGTTTTACAGCAGAAAGAACACTGTGATATTGGAGAAAATTAGTCTGTATTTGATAAGTTTGAGTGAATTCTTGAACTGTATAAAAGGAACCAGAATTATAGTCTTTAATCAGATCATTTATATTAATAACTCCTTTTTTATACCAATCCTTAATAAAATTTGACCTTCTATCAATAATAATTTTGTCATTAAACCATAAGGGGGTCTTCAAGTATACCTCATTTTTGTTAATTTTAATTTCATTTGCATGATACAAGTTTTTACAAGCTTTCAAAACATCAGTCCAGAACTTAATTTTACATTTTTTTTCACATAGCTTTATATAATCTGAACCACAAATTGCCAACATGTCTATATTAACATATGTTTTTAAAATTGCTTGCCATTTAGATGTACATTGAAATATTCTTCTAATCCAACCTAATTTGAGTGAGTCTATAAAAGTTTTGATGTTGATCATGTTTAACCCACCATTAATGAAGTCTTGAATAACAACTTCTCTTTTTACTTTATCCACTTTACTGTTCCATAAGAACTCATAAAGTATAGAATTCAGTTTACAAAGAAACTTTTCCTCTGGATTTGGCAGCGAGATAAATAAATGATTAAATTGTGAAACCAAAATTGATTTTATTATGTTTATTTTACCAATTGGTGTTAATATTCTCCTTTTCCATGATCTGATAAGTGATTTAAGTTTTGTTAGTTTTTTTTTATCAAAGTTCAGTTTAGGTATCTCATGTAAATTAACGTGAAATTCAATGCCAAGAAGTGTGATGTTTTCCCTACTCCATTGTAAGTCAAGTTCTGGAAGGAATTTATCTGAGCTAAAAAAAATATTGCCAATCCAAACCACTTGAGTTTTTGAAATATTCATTTTTAATCCTGATATACTTGCATAGAAATTAAGTTCAGTAATAACTACCTGCAGTGATCTTTCTGTACCATCAAGCGCAGTGTCATCCGCATATTGGTATAGAAGTACAGGACAGTTATCAACATTAATACCCTTAATTTTATTATTGTTTCTTAGTTTTATAGCTAAAATTTCAGCACACAGAATAAAAATATAAGGAGCAATCGGGTCCCCTTGACGACCGCCCCTTTTAACTTGAAAAAATGAAGACAGATTCCCTCCCTGATTAATTACAGCACTAGCATTATTATGTAATGTTTTAACCCAGTTTATTATACTATTTCCAAAACCAAAAAAAAACATAATAATTTCTCAATAAATGCCCAGGACACCGAATCAAATGCTCTTTCGAAATCAATCATTAAAAACATACCTGGAATATCATTTTCCTCTGCATATTGCATTACATCATATATCAGTCTAGTGTTTTCCCCTATATAACGACCCTCTAAAAACCCTGTCTGATCTTTATGATTTTTTTTATCCAAAACTGTTTTAATTCTGTATGCTATTGTACTAGAAGCTATTTTATAAACAACATTTAGTAGTGTGATAGGCCTCCAATTTTTTCATAAAATGTCGAGGTTTATCCCCCTTTGGAATGCATGAAATAATGCCTTGACGTTGTGAGATTGATAGATTAGCTTTTTTATAGCCTAGATTTATAGATCGAACAACAAAGTCACTTAAATATTTCCAAAAACACTTATAAAATTCAACCGTAAAGCCATCTATGCCTGGACTTTTATTATTTTTCATACGTCTTAACGTTTTGCCAGCTTCCTCCAATGAGATTAGGCCATCCAACTTTTCAGAATCATGTTTACTAATTTTAATTACATTATAAGGTTCCAAAAATTCATTTAAATTTACATCTGCTATGTTATTATCAGAATCATACATCTTTTCATAAAATTTCTGAACTTCTTTCAAGATGTCTGCCTGACTTGTATTTGTTTTCCCATTATCTAATTGTAATTTAGGTATAACTATAGAGGTAAAATTTCTACTTTCCAGACTGAAAAAATAGCTTGTAGGCTTCTCCCCCTCTTCTATCCATTGAGCACGAGATCTCACTATACTACCTTTAATTTTATGTTCCCTAATTTCCTGTAATTCTTTTTTTTTTTACTTCTAAATCAACAATATCTATTTCATCTTGTTCTTCAAATGCCTTAATTGTCTTCTTAAGATTGTCTTCTCTACCATTTTTTTTTTCCTAAAGGATGAATAAGATATACTTTTACCTCTAATTTGCAAAAGTAATGTTTCAAGAAATAATTGATCGTCTATCATAAACTCAATCACAGCATCTGAAATGTTATTTAAATTATTTAAATTATAAACTGGAGGACAGTATTGCGCTTTTGCTCACTGATACAAGTTTTAACCATATTTAAGTACTCTAGTTCCTGTAATAGACTATTATTAAATGTCCATACTCCTTTACCAGGTATAAATTCATTAAGTTTCAAAGATATTGTAGGGAAAAAATGGTCAGATCTATAACCAAATTCTATTTTGGATTTTTCAGTACTAGAAATAAAGTTTTCAGATATTAAAAAAGTCTAAGCGAGCTTGTTTAAGTGGGCTACTTTTTCTCCATGTGTATCTTCTTAAGTCTTCATTTTGTTCTCTAAAAATATCTACTAGTGAAAAACTATCTATGATTTCCCTTTTTTTTTCTCTAGCTTTAGGATTGTTTACATTTTTATAATTTTTATCATAATCTAATTAGGGATTTAAAACCAGGTTAAAATCACCACAAATGATAATATATCTATTTGCAAATTCTTCAATAGTTTCAAATAGAATATCATAAAAATCAGGTTCATCCTTATTTGGGCCACACAAATTAATAAGACCGCAGCTCTCCTTGCGCCGAAGGCGCAAGAAGCGAAGCTCTTTTCCGGTATCATGTGTACGAACAATTGAAGTCATGGTAACGTCGAAATACTATGCTTCCAAAATCCTTCGTCACGGAAGTAGCTAGTATAGAGTTACCGCGGTCCTATTTTTACGATGCTGTTTAGCTTTGCTACACATTCTCAATAATATCTCTATATTTGATATTTTTTTTCTGTTGTTATGTAAATTCATGACATTAAAAATTATAGAAACTGAAGCTTCTTTCAAATTTTAGAGGGATCAGGCAAAGTATATCATGTCGGGAAATAAAATTGGAATTTAATCACCAATATACTTAACTTTTATAATAACGGATAACAACAGTTACATTTGATAAACAATACATCTTCAAATATGAAGTCCCTCTACTGGGCCTCACTCTTTCCGCAACATTACGCTGAGGCCATAGACGGGGCAATTAAATGCAACAGTACCAAATGCATTTGTGTTTTCTCTTGAACTGCATAATTCATTCGAATGCTTTTCTTTACTTATTATTAATTTTACATTTATCGCTATAAAACGAATAAATAGATAATATTTTAAACAATGTTATTTAGAAAATAAAATTGAAAAAAACGGCATTTAGACGCTTCTCTCGTTTCAGGCAATGCCTGTTTTCAAAACGAATGAGTTTGCCCAGCAACAGATTCAAGTATATTATAAGTAGCACTGAAAACCCCATTCACTTCTTATAATATTTTCCTGTTCTGTAGTAAAATGTGTATCTTGCAAGCAGAAGACATTACCACTTGTCGGCCTAAGATAAGAAAACACATCTTTACGCTTAACTTTGTCTCCCAGGCCCTGATTATTAGCCGATAAAAATTGTATCTGAGCCATAGCGGTGACTTGAGAACGAGTTTATTTGATCCATCCCAGAGATAAATAGAGGAAAAGCAAAGACCGATAAAGAAATTAAAAGAAGAAGAAAAGAAAACATAAAAGACAATGATAAAGTGGTCATTTCATAGAGACTACTGCCGACAGCACACAGTCTTGAGTTATTTCTTGTTTATGATAATAAGAATACCTGATATAGATAACCATGCCTGCAAATACAATACCGGAAGTAGTGTAGTAACTATCGGAAGGGATAGACTGTTTTAAAATTCCGGAAACATAAGGGAAGAGAGGGGAAAAGAGGGGAAAATGGAAAGATATAAGAACCCTTTTTACAGCGAAATAATATGAGTATACAAATCAAATATCAAATGAAATAGTAGGGAACTGTTTCATTTTATTTGGCATTATTACCTGTCAAACCTCAGTGACAGTTACAAAACTTGAAATTCAATCCGGTGTTTCAGGATGAAACAGGAATTCAGACTATGTATCGATATAACGACAATCTCAGTAACATCAAAGTATTAAAATGTTTTCTTTTTTAAATTTCATTTTTTTAACTAACATCTCTATATATTTACTTTTATAGACTTATCGCCAAATATATCATATGCACTGTTTTCTATAGCAATTACCAAACAGTTTTTCCCCAACTTATTTCAATCATTCTTTTTGTGACCTGACGGAAGCACGCAGAGGTTTTAGTTCTTAATTGTGGGGAAGCCGGAGTATCCGGAGAAAACCTGCGTAGTCGGTCAAGTAACCGGGATTGAATCCGGCCATCTTGGTGAAGACAAGCGCGCTATCCACTGCGCCACCCGACCTTTCATATACGTTACGCACAAGAACAAATATCTACTTTAGCTTTGAAAATGGCGTCATTGATGCAAAAATTATATTGCGAATACATTTTTACCAATCATCAACGATACAACAAAAATACATACGGGAGACCGGGGCAAGTTCGGCTACCAGGATATTTTTGTTTTTGAGCTAATATTTAAAACTTTAAAGATCTTATCAGTTTAGTTGGCTGGGCATTCACACGAAAAAAGGGCGAGGAAAACTAAATGTAAAATTACTAAACAGGAGAAAATTGTTTTTGAGAGAGTAGAAAGAAAATCATGATCTTGCTTCTAGTTATGCGAACTTTCTGTAAACGGAATTGCTACTTTTTACGGTCAAACGATATACATAAAAGCAAAGCCAATCACTCACTACCATATTGCTGTACGATAAGAATTTATTGAAATATCAATTTGGGGCCGGACAATTTCGGCCAATGTTACCGTGGCAAGTTCGGCCCATGTAACACATACAAAGTCGTAAAATTGGGATAAAATCTGACGTTGCATGCTTTATAACGTCATGATTAAGGATGTACACCTCTGAGAAGTCAAAAAATTCCTGTATTATTTTTTTTTCTTATGTTGATTTTTGGAAAAGGGAAATAATGGCATAGTAGAAAATGCAAAAACAAATATATGTCCGTGTGTTCGTTTTTGTGCTATGATCGGTCAAAGATACCAATTTAACACAATTGGTGATTTTAGGTGAATTTTCGGGTTTTGACCATTTGCAGAACAAATTCATACAATTTCTTCCAAGTGTGTTATCAGATATGTATGAATGTTTGTAGAATTGATAAAAATATTATTTTCTTTTAAATTATGGAAGTAAAATTTCTTAATCTTATTCATTTTACTCAGAAATGCGATTTTAGTTACCCCTACCCCTTGTTTTTTAATGAAAAAATGCACATTTTTTCACCATTTTTTGCAGATGAAACGCTTGATATAAAAAAAATCCTGTATTAAACTTTTTTTAGTATTCAATGAATCAAAAGAAAATGTGTTTCTCATTCTAAAACAGCCACAAAAATGGGGGGTCGGTGTGCTTCTTTTTTTGTCCCATTATTATTTGTGTTATTTTTCACCTTTTTCGGGGTCAAAAATCAAAAGTGCTTCAGTTACCCTAATATGTAAAAAAAAATACCAATAATATATAACTTTCCACTTTTTTGCATATTATTTTAATCATATTGAACATTATAAAGTTGTACAGCAAAATTGAACCTGCTACATTTAAAAATGGTGACACAATGACAATTTAAGTGATCAATCTAGTGTCAAAAAAGGTGAAATTTTGCCCTTTGTGAAGCGCAAGAAATTCACATAAATACACTTTTTCAAAATGGCCGCCAAATTGGTCATTTTTTT
>NW_018404258.1:5925-14313 GCF_002113885.1 Mizuhopecten yessoensis | reverse complement strand
TAATACAAATCAACCGTTCTACAAATTTCCCCCTTTTAACCGTAATACAAATCAACAATTCTACAAATTTCCCCCTTTTAACCGTAATACAAATCAACCGTTCTACAAATTTCCCCCTTTTAACCGTTATACAAATCAACAATTCTACAAATTTCCCCCTTTTAACCGTAATACAAATCAACCATTCTACAAATTTCCCCTTTTAACCGTAATACAAATCAACCGTTCTACAAATTTCCCCCTTTTAACCGTAATACAAATCAACAATTCTACAAATTTACCCCTTTTAACCGTAATACAAATCAGTAATTCTACAAATTTACCCCTTTTAACCGTAATACAAATCAACCGTCCTACAAATTTACCCTTTTTAACCGTAATACAAATCAACTATTCTACAAATTTCCCCTTTTTAACCGTTATACAAATTAACAATTCTACAAATTTCCCCCTTTTAACCGTAATACAAATCAACCATTCTACAAATGTCCGAACCTTCCATAAGATACTGACTACAATGTTTCACTCTGATTACTTAACCGGAATATATAATGAGCATAATACACAGATATAATACGTCTAAAACAAGCAGAATTATTACAATTTCATATCTTATCAAGTACAACAAGTAGAATTTTAAAAAGACAATTTCTACATTTTAAAGTTATTTCATTCTATTGGATTATTATTGTAACGAGGTCTTTAACATTGGAAGTAGTTGTAGGATGGATTGGAATTAATATTTTTTTTTAAATGTTGATTGTTTGTTTGTTTGTTTGTTTATTTATGTTTAACGGCCCATCGACGGCTGTGGTCATTTAGGGCCATGGTGATTTATTTATTTATTTTACTTTTTTAACAAACATGTGAATAGCGAAGATAAAATCAGATAAAATGGTTCATTTTAAAAGTATTCGCATTGTATGTGTAGATAATAAAAATAATAAAAGGGGGTTAAAATAATAAAAGAGATAACGAATAGATGATATGGAATATGCGATATATATATAACGTCAAAAAGGATAAGGTGGGTTAAAAGACATCAGAGTCTATAAAATAGACCGATGTCTTTCAAATAGTTAAATAATGCCTTCGAATCCACGGAACTGAAAAGTGTTTTCATATCCGGGACTCGGAAGTAGTTATCACGAATGTGTTTAAAATCGGAACATTCTATTAAAAAATGCTCCACTGTAAATGGAGTGTCACATGCGTGGCATGAAGGTATATCTTCTCGTTTTAAAAGGTACGAATGAGTAGGATATGTGTGCCCAGTGCGGAGCCGAGCGAGGACAACTTCCTCTCTACGATCTTTCCGACTGGGAATAGATGTTTTAAGTTTCGGTTGTATCTTAAAAAGTTTGTTGTTGGTCTCCAGAGACCAGCGTTTCTGCCATTCATTTTGAATGGCTGTACGAATAGTAGGTTTAAAATCTGTGTATGGTAGTTTGATATTTGTTTGTTCGAGATTCAATGCATTTTTTGCTTCCCTGTCAGCAAATTCGTTGCCTTTTATTCCGACATGGCTCGGAATCCATAGTAAAGTTATTTTAGACTTTTTTAATATACGAGATATTCGAAGAGCAAGGTTTTGTACGATTGTGTTTTTAGGATCTCGTAACTGTAAACTCTGTAGGACAGATAGAGAGTCTGAACAAATAATTGCCTTTTTAATGCGGTGTTCATCGATATGGTCGAGGGCCAAACCAATGGCGCATGCTTCAGCAGAAAAGATGGAGGCGCCGTCTGGTAGTCGGACTGAAGTGCAAGTATTGGCAGTACAGCAGGCTGCTGCCACTTTCTCACCTTCTTTGGAGCCATCGGTGTAAAGTTGTGTATGAGAAGGGTAATTCGAAATGCATTCCCGAAAGGAGGATTTGTGTTCTTCGGGCATAACACTTGATTTCCCTCGCTCATGTAATGTAAAGTTAAAATCGGGGGTTTGAATGGTCCACGGAGGAACATCAGATATGTTAAATTCAGCTATGTCCGTCAATTTTATGTTGAGTTCTTGCAGGAAATTCAAAATTCGGATACCAAATGTTGGCAGAAGTTTTTGGTTTTGCGTAAATATGTTTTGGTATTTGGGGTTGAATACTTGGTTGAAAGCAGGATTTTTAGGGTTTGATTTTAATTGAGTTGCAAATTGTAATGAAAGTTTTATTCTTCTGTCATAAAGGGATGGTTCATTTGCTTCCACGTACAGGCTTTTTACAGGTGTTGTTCGAAAAGCTCCCAGGGCAAGACGTAGCCCTTGGTTATGGATTGGATCTAGCATCTGAAGGTACGAACTGCGCGCTGACCCGTATACCATAGAACCATAATCCAGTTTTGTTCGAATAAGTGATCTGTATAGGCGCAAAAGCATTTCACGATCCGCTCCCCAATCAGTATGAGAAAGGACTCGTATAATGTTTAACGCCTTGGAACACTTATCCTTCAGATACTTTATATGTGGTATGAAAGAGAGTTTCGAATCAAAAATGAGGCCGAGAAATTTAGTCTGTTCAACAACAGGAATTCTAGTGCCATCGAGTGTTAGATTTGGGTCATTGTGTGCTTTTCGTTTTTGACAGAAATGCATGCACACAGTTTTGGATTTAGAGAATTTGAAGCCGTTTTCGTCTGCCCAATTTTGTAGTTTGTTTAAACTCTGTTGAAGTTGTCGTTCTATCGTGTGCATGTTCTTAGATCTGTAACAGATCAAGAAGTCATCCACAAATAGCGACCCTTCTGTTGATTGACCAAGACATTTGACTATATCATTTATTTTAAGTCCAAACAGTGTGACTGATAGGATTCCACCCTGTGGGACTCCCATTTCCTGTTTAGACGTTTCAGAAAAAGTTGAACCAACACGGACTTTGAAGTGTCTATCTGATAGGTAATTAGATATAAAATTGGGAAGGTTTCCACGTACGCCAAGGTCGTGAAGATCTTTCATGATGCCATACTGCCATGTAGTATCATAGGCCTTCTCAAGATCGAAGAACACAGCGACAAGGTGTTCTTTCTTGGCGAAAGCCTCTCGAATGAACGTCTCTAATCTGATGAGATGGTCATTTGTCCCTCTTCTATTTCTAAAGCCACTTTGAAGAGGGGATATTATATCGTTGGCCTCAAGAAACCAAACCAGTCTAGTGTTTATCATTCGTTCTAAAGTTTTACATACACAACTAGTCAGAGAGATAGGACGATAGTTGTTTGGGTCAGTAGCATCCTTTCCCGGTTTTGGGATAGGTATAATTGTGGAGTTCTTCCACGAATCGGGAATCTTTCCGGAAGCGTAAACTTGGTTGAATATGTAAAGAAGGCATGTTAGTGAAGAGTCCGGTAAGTGCTTTAGAAATTGATATGGAATATCATCAGGACCTGAAGCAGTGTCCTGTGATTTTCTAAGCGAATCAACAAGTTCTGGTAGGGTAAATTGTTCATTATAACTTTCTTTGTTTGATGATTTGAAATTGAGCCGTTTCTTTTCTCTCTTTTTTTTCAAAGACTGGAATTTTTGGGAGTGGTTTAGAGGGGATGAGTTTTTAGCTATGTTTTTTGCAAATGCATCAGCAATTTCAGTTATAGACGAGAAAATTTTGTTTTTATTAATGAGGTGGGAGGATGTTGCCTTTTTCTTTTTCCCACTTATTTTCCGAATCATATCCCATACTTTTTTTGAGGACGTGTTTGATGATATCTTGGATACATATTCTCTCCAGCTGTTTCTTTTGTCAATTTTAATTGATCGCCGAGCCTTTGCCCGCCAAATTTTAAATTCACTGTAGTTTGAAGCAGTTGGGCAATTGAAGTAGCGTCTTAGAGCAGCTGCCCGATTACTGCGTGTTTTAAAAGATTCTTCAGATAAAAGGAACTTCGTAGGTTTTGGAGCGGATTTTGGAATTGTCTTTTGGGCAATAGAAGTGAGTGTTTCAGTAAAAGTTTTGATAGGGTCGTCGAGGTTAGTAAAATTGTCTATGGTTAGTTTTTCAATGCACATGTGTTGGAATTGGGCCCAATCTGCTTTGTGCATATTCCATCGAGGTAGAGGATCATCAAGAGGAGTCCCAATATTCTGAAGAAAAATTGGGAAGTGGTCACTCCCACAAAGATCATCATTTACCCTCCAGTCATAGTCAAGTAAAATGGATGGATGGCATAATGATAGATCAATGTGGGTACGAGAGCCTGTAGCAGGGTGTAAATAAGTAGGGGTATTGTTGTTAAAAAGGCACAAGTTGTTTTTATCTATAAATTCCTCAATACGTCTTCCTCTCTCGTCTGTGTTGGGAGAGCCCCACAGGCTATTATGACCATTAAAATCACCGAGGATTATGAATGGTGTTGGGAGCTGGGAGACGAGATTATTGAGTTGCTCACAAGTGAAAACAATACTCGGAGGGAGATAAATTGAACAGACAGTTATTTGTCGGTGTAATGTTGCACAGACAGCAACAGCCTGTAAATTTGTGTTTAACTTGATCATTCTGTGAGGAATATTTTTATGGACAGCTACCGCTGCGCCACCTGCTGCTCTGCTAACTACAGTTGGAATATTAGTGTAGAGTGAGAAATTTCTAAGCGTGATTGGGTTTTTGAGCATGATTTCTTGAAGACAAAAAATGGCGGGTCTAAATTCTTTTGATAGATTCTGAAATTCTTCTATATTTGCCTTTAATCCGCGGATGTTCCATTGGATAATTGTGTTATTTATCTTTTGTTATTTTGGCTGGATTTCGATGGAGTTGAAGCACGAAGCGCGGAGGCATTCGTCTCCATCTCATCATCGAAATCTAGTAGGACATTGAACCGGTTTGTCGGGTCCTCTGATCCTTTGCCAAAGGTGACATTCAGATCCGGTCCTTCGGATTTGCCCCTCGCTATTTTAATTTTTTTCCTAGGTCTGTTGGTGGGTGATGTTGTCTCTGGTTTCAGTTGGGATCGAGGAACAGATGTGAGTGAGCGAGATCGCTGCGAACGCACATGTGCCCTAGATGTGCCAACCTTTGGAGGGTTTTCTCCTGAAGAGGAAGGTGTTTTTGATGGTGGTGCTGGTTTTGATTGTGGTGCTGGTTTTGATGAAGGTGCTGGTTTTGATGAAGATGCTGGTTTTGATGGTGATGCTGGTTTTGATTGTTTGCTGTTTTTGGTTGGTTTTCGAAAAGTCGTGAAACGGGATGGGTCCCCCGTGAGGATTTTCAAGTTCTGTTGACCAGCCATGTCTGGGACTTGTGAGCCCCAGGCAGGTATGTCTTCAGAAACTTGAACCGAAGCATCCTTGACCGTGACACTGTCAACCGGCGCCTTGCCTCGAGTCACTTGTGCGTAAGAGGGTGTAGCAATGTCTGCACTCCCGACTATCCTCCTGGCCTCGGGGAAAGAGACACCTCGGGTATATTTAACCCGTAATATCTCCCTCTCCTGGCTCCAGGTAGGGCAGTCGCGAGAAGAGGCAGCGTGCTTCCCCTCACAGTTGACACAGCGCAGGTTGGCGATGTCACAGTCATTTTGCTCGGTGTGACCCTCACGGCCACAATACTGGCAGATCGATTTTCGTCTACATCGCTTTTCGTGATGACCGTACTTCTGACAGTTTCGGCATCGCAATGGATTTGGGATGTAGACGGAAACGTTGTACCTCTGGTATCCGATTGTTAGTATTTGGGGTAGTGTTGGCGTTGAAAAAGTGATGATGAAGGTGTTTGTTTTGATTGTATCATTGTTTCTCCTGATCACCATCCGCCTCACCTCAGAGACCGGGACGCTCTCCTCCTGGAAATATGCCAGTATGTCTTCATCGGTGTCATTGCGCAAGGCTGGGCACCTGATTACCCCCTTGCTGCAATTAAGTGATGAGTGTGGTTTCACACTGACACCGATGCCGGCAAAACTGGTTGTTCCGAGTAGGTTCATCGCCTGTTGTTGGCGATAAACCTCTATAAGGAGATCGCCCGATCCCAATGGCTTAACGGATTTCACATCCCCTGCGATTCCCTGGATGCCCTTTCTCAACAGAAATGTTGATTGAAATAATACAATAAAAAATGCGAATCCGCATTAAATACTTCTTTCTTCACCAAAACTCACCCAGTAATACATATGTCAATCAAGGATATCATTCTCTTTGCCGTCCCATACTGATTTCAAAGTAAAAAAAAAAAAATTAATGGAAGAGTTATGGTTTTCTAACGAAATATAAACTGTTCATTTGATCCAGCTTCATTCTTGGTAGTCGTTGAAAAGACGAATTTTGATAATTGTATAAAGTCTTATTTAGGTATTCCCTTTTCAATATCTGAATCAAAGGTATGTTGTTCATAGTGTAATCGTTATTACATTCCTTCGAAGGAAGGCTTCTATAATTTCAAGCAATTGGTCAGAATGTGATATGCACGATGTAAGCCAAGCATATGAGCTTTCTCAGAAACAGTATAACGACCATCATCCTTATTTACTGATTTCACAGCAGTAATATGTCCTTTGTGATCCTGCAAGAATTTGCCTGCTTGACCGTGAATCCTCTATGATGTCAAGTTAACTATTCTTGAACTTGTTCACCCACCTGAAAACAATTAAAGTACGCGCGTTATGATTAATTTATCTGTAATCCTGTGAGAATTATACGACAATAGCTTTCCATAGAAGGCAGTTTGATATTTATATTTCCGTTTTTTATTGATTTTTTTTTTATATTTCCAACCTGTTAACGCATTTCAAAGTCAGATTTCGCGCGGTCTGTCAACGGGACCTGTTATTGTGACGTCACGAGTACATGCGACGGTTCCCGGCAAAAAATATAGTTTGTGGAAATAAATTCAAAATCATCATTTCAATTTCAACAATTTAATCAATATACTCCACTTTGAGGATATTCACCTTTTATACAACATGACTTCATAAATTGTTGCGAGGTACACTGATCACTTGTTTTTTTTTATCCGGTAGCACGGATGGGTTACCACGAGGAATGCGTTTTGCGACATTTATTTTTCGTGACGTCAATAATACACTTAACATAATGACGTCATGAACATGTTCTTCATATCACTACACCAATGGGAATTATGTGAGAATTACTATCTGATATCTTTCTATTTTGTTTGGTAAGGTTATATGGTGGCAAAGCAGAGCAAATAAAAATATAACGTATGATAAGCAAAACGTATAACGTATGATATGCGTAATGTATAACGTATGATATGTGTAACGTATAACGTATGATAACCGTAACGTATAACGTATCATATGTGTAAATTATAACGTATGATATGTGTAAAGTATAACGTATGATATGTGGAACGTATAACGTATGATATGAGTAACATATAACGTATGATATGTGTTACGTATAACGTATGATATGAGTAACATATAACGTATGATATGTGTAAATATGGTGGCAAAGCAGAGCAAATAAAAATATAACGTATGATAAGCAAAACGTATAACGTATGATCTGCGTAATGTATAACGTATGATACGTTACACATATCATAGGTTATACGTTACGCTTGTCATACGTTATACGTTACATATATCATACGTTATACATTACGCATATCATACGTTAGACGTTTTGCTTATCATACGTTATATTTTTATTTGCTCTGCTTTGCCACCATATTTACACATATCATACGTTATAAATTACACATATCCTACGTTAAAAGTTACACATATCATACGTTGTACGTTACACATATCATACGTACATATCATACGTTATACGGTACAAATTTCATACATTATACGTTACACATATCAGACGTTATACGTTACACATATATCCTACGTTATAAGTTACACATACGATACGTTATACGTTACGCTTATTATACGTTATACGTTACACATATCATACGTATGATATGTGTAACGTATAACGTATGATAAGCGTAACGTATAACGTATCATATGTGTAACTTATAACGTATGATATGTGTAACGTTTAACGTATGATATTTGTAACTTATAACGTATGATATGTGTAACTTATCACGTCTGATATGTGCAACTTATAACGTTTGATATGTGTAATGTATAACGTATGATATGTGTAACGTATAACGTATGATATGTGTAACGTATAACGAATGATATTTGTAACGTATAACGTATGATATGTGTAACGTATAACTAATGATATTTGTAACGTATAACGTATGATATGTGTAACGTATAACGTATGATAAGCGTAACGTATAACGTATGATATGTGTAACTTATAACTTATGATATGCGTAACCTAAAACGTATATGTGTAAGTTATAAAGTATGATTTATGTAACGTATAACGTATGATATGCATAACTTATAACGTATGATATGTATAACTTATAACGTATGGTATTTGTAAATTATAACGTATGATATGTGTAACTTATAACTTATGATATA
>NW_018404258.1:1622-1855 GCF_002113885.1 Mizuhopecten yessoensis | reverse complement strand
ACTTATAACGTATGATATGTGTAACTTATAACGTATGATATGCGTGACGTATAACGTATGATAAGCGTAACGTATAGCGTATGATATGTGTAACTTATAACTTATGATATGCGTAACCTATAACGTAGGATATGTGTAAGTTATAAAGTATGATTTATGTAACGTATAACGTATGATATGCATAACCTATAACGTATGATATGTATAACTTATAACGTATGGTATTTGTAAAT
>NW_018404258.1:0-120 GCF_002113885.1 Mizuhopecten yessoensis | reverse complement strand
CGTAACTTATAACGTATGATATGTGTAAGGTATAACGTACGATATATGTAACTTATAACGTATGATATGTGTTATGTTTAACGTATGATATGTGTAACGTATAACGTATGATATGTGTAA
>NW_018404257.1:84126-85307 GCF_002113885.1 Mizuhopecten yessoensis | reverse complement strand
AAAAATATTTTATTTCCTCACCTTCAATATATAGATATCGAGCTTCTTAGTTTTCTTTGAAACAGTGATACTGACAAAACACTTCTGGTTTCGGTGTTTGTAGCACAATTTGCTGATTAGCTGGAGACCTGTGGAGAATATAATTAAATCATGACATAAACTGTTACGACACAAATGTGAATCTGAATTAAGTCTCTGTTTATGAGAACATTTCAAATATGAAATATTAAAGCAAAAAAGGAGTGAACACCAAGTCATGTATGCCATGACCATACATTATTATTATTGGTTTAAATTCCTCGACAATTAACTAGCTTAAAGTTTAGAAGCTTATCAAAACAGACATTGAACCCTACTTTTAAATCTCATTTGAAATCTTATGTACATATATATGTAGCTCATGTCAAGTTTCACCAGATGAGAATGTTTTTGTTTACGATTGATTTCCTGAAGAAGTTTAAGAGTAGTTTCCCCTGATGATTAACAGAGCTCACCAAGGTGGCGTTGCTAGTTAGCCATATTGAGAGTATTTGTCGGCTGGAGACGTTTTTAGAATAAGGGAGAAAAGAATTTACAAAAGTCTGACTCTTGGGCACATTTAGAAAACATGGAGCAAATATGATTAAAAAAAGGTTAAAATACACCAGACTCCAAAAACAACATAAGAATTAAGCTATATGAGATTGTCCAGGGCCTCTTTAAGAAATATTGCTGACTTAATCCATTATTGTTTTCAGCATTAATTATCTCGGTTCGTCTCTCTCATAAAAATATAAATATTCTTTCTCAAAAAGTGTACTTTCCCATTTTTATGGATTTCATTGCAGTTTAAGTTGAAGTTTTTTGCTGTAAGTGTTCACGTATAGGTGCAATGGAGTCTCTTTACAACGACCATGTTTGTCATTGAGTTTTTTGTCATTGTAAAGAATTTGCTGTTGTAATGAATCAAGATTGTAGTCATTTTGTTAATTTGTTACAAACCTATCGTCGTTGTAATGAATTTTCTGTTGTAATGTGTGTCGTTGTAAAGAGACTCCACTGTATCTGCAGCTGGGAGGCAAACAAGTGTCATCACTTAGTGTCACAACACGTCAATATATTTTCACTTAGTGACACAACACGTCTACATATTTTCACCAAATGACACGACAGGTCAACATATTTGATATCATTTATTATTA
>NW_018404257.1:80670-80841 GCF_002113885.1 Mizuhopecten yessoensis | reverse complement strand
AAGGTGGCGTTGCTAGTTAGCCATATTGAGAGTATTTGTCGGCTGTAGACGTTTTTAGAATAAGGGAGAAAAGAATTTACAAAAGTCTGACTCTTGGGCACATTTAGAAAACATGGAGCAAATACGATTAAAAAAGGGTTAAAATACACCAGACTCCAAAAACAACATAAC
>NW_018404257.1:77448-77526 GCF_002113885.1 Mizuhopecten yessoensis | reverse complement strand
TATTTACAAAGATAATACTGAAGACAATTAACCTCGGGCAGACATTTTCAAAAAAATTGTTCATGTTTTGTATAAAAT
>NW_018404257.1:74916-75023 GCF_002113885.1 Mizuhopecten yessoensis | reverse complement strand
CAGATCTAGAGTTCTAAGGTAATACGATTTTGTCACCATTTCTCACTAGAATTTCTTCCAATTTTGTAGTTATATTGCCTTGAAGTAAAGAACATTTTCTGCTACAA
>NW_018404257.1:59278-73978 GCF_002113885.1 Mizuhopecten yessoensis | reverse complement strand
TTTTTTGCAGTTTTATATCGGTTTTGGTTGTTGGCGAGTTATTTCTCATTTTGTTCTGTTTAAAAATTGTGAAAATTGGAAGTCCATTGCATTACAAGGTTAACGTTTCATTGAAAACACCGTTTATCGATATAAGAATGTCTCCTTGGCTCTTCGGAAATGGAAAAAAATCAGCGAGGAGATGTGGCTTCATTTGCATTCAACATTTTCGTACGTTTGTCAGACTACAAAAAAGACCAGTTCATGAATGAAATATATCACCGTTTTTTCTGGTATGAGCTGATTTTGAGCAAGATAAAAAGTGCATTAAACAAAACTGCATATTTATGCGTGTATTTTTAATCAGTGATTATTTCTTATGTTTTCCAGACGAACTTCCGGTAATTTTTGTGTCAGTTTACAGACGATGGCCAAACGTCTAAAATGTCCTTGTTTTGTGTCCAGCAGGTCACGTAGTTACGAGATATAGCTTGATAAAATGGCTGCGCGGAAATACATAATTCACGGAAACTGATGACTAGACGATATATTAGAATATATGTATGTGAGGTTTATTATACCCCCAGCAACAAAGTTAGTGGGGCATACTTTCGTCAAAGGTGTTTGAAAATGTTTATTTCATGTGATTTTTATCTTAATTTGCAGTGAGAATTTCAAACACCTTTGCTTTAATCAGCCCGTCCATCTGTCTGTCCGTCTGTAGAAAAAGTTATATTCCGTACAACTCATTCTTAAGTAACGGACCAATTTCAACAAAACTTTCCATATATATATGATAACTACCACCTGTAGTTGTGCATCAAGGTATTGCTTTTTCATTCTGACACTTTCGTACGAAGTTATGTCCCTTTGTAGAAAATTATTTGTCTAAACTACTGGGCCGATTTCAATGAAAGTTTACAGATATGTTAATTACCACCTGATGTTCTGCAACAGGGCAGTATTTTTCATTTTGACCCCTTTTAAGGAGTTATGGACATTTGTTAAAAATATTGCATCAGCAAATCCATAACCCATATGAGGTGTCAGGATATAGAAACAGTGGTATGATACCCTTGGTCTGCAATACTGGTGCAGTAACAGTACCTGTAGGAGTTTCTTCAGATTTTTTGGGAAATTATGATATTTTTTTTTTTAATCGAACAAAATGAAACAATACATATATTATTTGATGCAACAATGGTTTATTAGAAATATAACAAATAAAAAATAATAACAATGATAACATTGATGAACAAACACACGAAAAACTGCGTAATTTTCTAACAATAATACCGGTAAAAATACCAATTACATGAATCAATAACATTCTGAGTGCCAATGCTAAACACGTTTCGGACAACGAAAATAAATATAGGTGACAAAAAATAAATATCTTGTGGACTTGCTTATTCTGCAAAAAAAATACAAAGATACAAAAAAAATAAAAATAGAGAGACAACTCTTACATTTGTTCCAATAATAATTATAAATCCCAAAAAGTCATATATATATATACATTTTACAACATACAATATAGTTCTTTTTGTATACAAATATAATACAGTAGGCATTACAATCCAATAAAATTACTTGTAATTACCAATATAAAACAAATTGTACTTCGTGTATGAATAACATTATAACAAACAATGTACTTTACTGTGTCATAGCAAAAATGTCCCAATGAACAACAGTGACAAAGTTCCACATACTTTTACACAACAATAATACATTTCTACATACTGTACAAGTAACAATGTACTTTACTGTGTCATAGCAAACATGTCCCAATGAACAACAGTGACAAAGTTCCACATACTTTTACACAACAATAATACATTTCTACATACTGTACAAATAACATACTATGTTGTGATATAAAAAATATCACAATATAAACAACAATAATAAACTTTTACATTCTGAACAAAACAATAATATACTTTTATACTATGAACAGATAACAACACACCATATTGTGATATAAAAAATATCACAATATATAGCAATAATAAGCTTAATAATAATATGAAAGGAGATAACTGATAGGATACAATGATGGGTTGTACCTTGCACCTTTTTATATATTTGATATATTTGGTCTTTCTTATTTATGTCAGGGATATATGTACTTACAAGCTCTAAGTTTATAGTGTTGACATCCCATATGTTGTGGTGCAATTGTGCTTCTTTCCAGTTGGAACGTCTGTGATTACCTTGCAATTCATCTGTGTGTACTGAAAACAGATTATTCAATTATCAATATTTATAATATGTTTACACCCTATATGTTTACACTTTTACAGTATATATACTTGACATAACAATGTAAGGTTCCTAGTTCATGTTTTTTTGCGTTGTTGTAAGAGATTATATCTTGTTTTGACGTTTCTCTTCCTTTTGACGTGGTAATGCCACATTTATATATACCCTGAAACCCCACCATCACGTCAACCCTCACACTGAATACATACATGTACTACTTGTAGACGATTTTATATACACACCGGAATAACGCACTCACTCCTTCATTTTTTTATGTGGCATCTCTCCACCACACCAAACACTTTTTATAGGAGAAAGTCAGTTATTTGGGACTTATGTTTCACAAATATAAAATATAATCTTGACTATTGTGATGTCGTGTGATACACTTACTTGTATGTATAAAATACTTCCCAGACCAGGGTCTGTTGGGTATTGCACAATCGTAGCCTAGTACCGTATTCCTTACAACCTTTCTGGTCCAGGTATCAGATAAATCCGCAAGTTCAACCACTCGTCTACCCTGCGACCAGGTTAAAAATTTATTGGCGTATTCGTGATCACTAGTACTGGAGGGATCCTCATCGGACGTCAGTGTCGGCTCATCAGTCAAATTGTCAATAGTAGGGTCCTCAGTAGTCGGCGTCTCTTCAATGTGTGAACCAGTGTCACTTTGTTTCGTCGCAGTCATGGTCTAGCAGTTGATATTGGACATCGTTGTTATTATTGTCAGTTAATGCATTTCGTTTACATTTAAAATAGCTGTTTTTACCTCAAGCTTGCGTGTCGGCCATGACTGCCACGACGACGTTGTTTACTAATAGAATCTTTCACCCCCTTGGGGGTGAGATAGGAGAATCTCAACCCGAGGGGGAAGATTCTTAAGTTGCCAAACACTAGGCTTTGCCGAGTGTTTGGCAACTTAAGAATCTTCCCCTAAGGGTTGAGATTCCCCTCCTAAGGGTTGAGATTCCCCTATCTCACCCACAAGGGGGTGAATGATTCTTTTTCTCTTCCCCTGTTCTACCATAGTGTATCATATACACAATGTAATGAGAACATTTCATGCTAAATTCAGGGTTGACGTGACGTTGATGGATTGTTGACGTGACGTCATTGTATTGTTGAAGTGATGTCATGCCATTGTTATGAAAAGGGGAATCCCCCCGTCTCAACCCTAGGGTGAGACAAGGAAATCTCACACCGGTAAAAGTGCGGAAACACCTGTCCAGGGTAAGAAAAATTGTTACGACAGCTTGTTTCCCCCACACTTTCATCATTGGAGATTTTCAATGTAAGGAACACAACTCTGTAGTCGAAACGTTATTCAAATGAAATCTATTCAAGGGAAGATAACAACATTGTTGAAATAGTAATCGGGGGCATGCAGGTGACTCTAAGTGTATGGCTCAGTGAATATAGAAATCATTACCGGTGGGAGACTATGGATTGCTTTGCAATGCTTTGCCATTATTTAGCCTTGAGCTTACAGTTCTGGTTTATATAGGAACGGGGGTATTAGTTAGCCTTTAGCTTACTGTTCTGGTTTAAATAGGAACGGGTGGTATTATTTAGCCTTTAGCTTACAGGTCTAGTTTATATAGGAACGGGGGGTATTAGTTAGCCTTTAGCTTACAGTTCTAGTTTTCTTTAGTAGAGTCCTTGCATACTAATTGATGCTTCTTGCTAGTATATAATAATATTGATCAAACTGTCTATGATACTTGTAGTTACCAATTTCTGGTCAGTGTAATTGTTGATTGTATTTGTTAGTTTTCTGGAATAACATCAGAGCTGCCTTCATTATGATACACATCTCCGAATAGAGAAAAATTTGACAATCGTCAAACAGATCTCGACCATGTACAATTTTAACAGGTACCGTCTACACCCTAGCGAGACACTGGTCAATGCCTTTATGTCATTGCACATCATAGAGAACCAATTAGAAACTCCTGACACAGTTGCTATTGAGGAACAGACCAGACCCTGCAGAATTAGGACACTCACTCTTAAAGGAACAGGTCTGTATGAACAGTCAGTAAATATTCCTATTCCTCTGCTAGAGAAGATATGAGGAGAACTTGACACCCATCTACAATGTGTAAACTCAGAATCAAAAGATTTGAACATGAACTCTCATGGAACTTTAGAATGGTATAGCAAGTGTGCTGACAAACTTCCCAAGCATTACACTCAATTCTGTGATTTTTAGCTCACCTGGCCCTAAGGGCCAAGTGAGCTTATCCCATGGCGCAGCGTCTGGCGACCAGCAACTTTTTCCTTTAAAACGCTACTAGTCCTGAACGGCTTGGAGGATTTTGACCAAATTTGGTCTGTAACATCATTGGCCAAAGGGTTATCAGTTTTGTATAAACGGAGAGTATGGTCCCCCTGGGGTCAGAGGGGCGGGGCCAAATAGGGGAAAATAGGAAAATCTTTAAAAATCTCCTTCTTCTCAACCAATAGAACGATTTTGACCAAATTTGTCCTAGATCATCTTTGGACTAAAGTTTATATAAACGGAGGGTGTGGCCCCTCTGGGGGCGGGTCCCAATAGGGGAAATAGAGGAATTATTTTTCTCCTACTATACAAGTAAAGGGCTTTAAACCAAAGGCAGTCTGAAGCATGATTAGGGACAAAAGAATCAATTTTGTATAAACTGAGGTGTGTGGGCCCCCTTCTTTGGGGCAGATGGGTGGGGCCCATTAGGGAAAAAAGAGGAAAACATCAAAGATCCTTCTCCTTTTGTACTGATGAAGGGATTTTGACCAAATTTGGTCTGGAGCATCATTGGCCAAAGGGTTCTCAGTTTTGTATAAACAGAGGGTATGGTCCCCCTGGGGGCAGAGGGGCGGGGCCAAATAGGGGGAAAATAGGTAAATCTTTAAAAATCTTCTTCTTCTGAACCAATAGAAGGATTTTGACCAAATTTGTCCTAGATCATGTTTGGACAAAGGAAACTCATGTTTGTATAAACGGAGGGTGTGGCCCCTCTGGGGGCATAGGGGCGGGGCCCAATAGGGGAAATAGAGGTATTTATTTATCTTACTATACACGTGAAGGGATTTAAATCAAATGCAGTCTGAAGCATGCTTAGGGACAAAAAAATCAATTTTGTATAAACTGAGGTGTGTGGACCCCCTTCTTTGGGGCAGATGAGTGGAGCCAATTAGGGGAAATAGAGGAAAACATTAAAGATCCTTCTCCTTCTGTACCGTTGAAGGGATTTTAACCAAACTTGTTCTAGAGAATCTTTGGGCAAAGGGAACTAGAATTTTTGGGCAAAGGGAATTGAATATTTATAAATGGAAGACTCGGATGTGGGCTGATATATCCGGAAGCGCAGTGAAATCACCAGATATGCGGGCTGATATCGATAGGTTATTACACGGGCGGGCAATATGGACAATTGGAATGGTACAGTATCACATATGTTTTTAGGTCGATATATCAAGCAAGTAAATGATAATTTCAAATATGGACTGAGGTCACAATTGATTTTTTCCTACAGTTTTAGGTCACCTGAGACAAAGTCTCAAGTGACCTTTTGCGATCGCCTTTTGTTCGTCGTCGTCCATCGTCTTTCGTCTGTTCGTAAACAATTTACATTTTCGACTTCTTCTCCAAAACCCCTGAACCAATTTCAATGAAATTTTGCTGAAACCTTCCATGGCCAAAGGTCAACCAAAATTGTGAATTATATGGTCCCCAGCCCCCAGGGGCCTGAGGGGTCTTTAGGTGCCCACCAAAATTGTGAATTTCATGACCCCGGGGTCTCACGTTTCCCCCTGGGGAGGGGGTAAACTTTAATATAGTTTATATAGGGAAATCACATTTTGGATCAACATTTGTTTAATTTCTGTTAGATGTAATTCAATTTGGGTTAGCATTATTAGTATTGGATAGCAGTTTGATGGTATTCACATATCAGCCCTGATATGGTAGAATCAAATACTCTTCATAGATGGAAGGGATTTTAGGTGCTCTACCAAAATTGTGAATTGTATGACCCTAGCTAAGGTCTCACGTTTACCCCTGGGGAAGGAGGGGGGGGGGGGGCAATTTTTTTTATGGTTTATAATCGCAAATTATACTTTGAATATTACATGTTAATAACTTGGAATTGTAACCCTGAGTTGACAGTTTGATACTTTGAACATTTTGAGCCAGCCCTACCCCCAAGAGCTGTAGGGTGGGGCCCAAAGGAGTCAGTGTGCTAAAATTTCTTCATTTTCCTTGTTTAGAATCAGAGGTGCTAGTTTCAAATACTTTTCAGTCTTAAATCTGTATGCTAGATATTGAATAAGGTGGTTTTATTGTTTTTTGTCACTTTGAATAATATTCCAGGTCATGTTAAAAACATAAATCAACTCTCTTATAAATATATCAGGTGACCGTGAAGGCCCATTGGCCTGGCCTCTTGTTTATAGCATATCGGTTAACCACTCTTAGAATGATGCAGATCTTATTTCAATGTAAGAAAGTACATAACACTATATGGCATTTGATGGGCGTATTTTGTTCCGCCCCGTGGTACTGTTGTTTTTTAATGGCATAGTGTTTAAATATAGACACTAAAATTTACATATATTATGCGTTTTTATGTATTCCTACACCTGATTTTTAAAAGTTAAAATGGAGGAATTCTTCGAATTGTATCAATCCAGAATATTAGAAAATTCAGTTATCATTGCAGAAAATGGAATATGTAGAATCTGACAGGGACCATTAACAAAGAATGTAAAATATGGACTGATCAGTTTCAGAGATCCCAGGGATTTGAAATGGAAAAAAAACATGCCCATAGACTGTCATTCATGGTTTTCGATAAGAAATTAGACATTAGAAGTGATATGCCCCGATTGCTCCCATTTGTGCCACAATAGTTTGTGTGTAATTGTAAATCACATTAGTTTAGAGCATCATTTCATTAATAATAACAGGCAATATTGCTATAGTTCAAATTTATGCTATGGTCATGTAGGTTTTAGAAATTGTATGTTTAAATTAAAAGTGGCTTGATTGAAAACACAACACAAAATTTGAGGGGATTAGCTATTGTATACACAGATACAACATTGTCCGACTACCACCACGTGGAGGTTCCTTCTTAAGGTAGTCATATTATGTAACTTGTATTTTATTTTGTTACATTTTTCTTCTTCTCTCAATACAGGTGGTCCTGAGGTTGATTGTCTCCCCTGGGTCGATGCAGTGTTGGATCAAGTTGACCTTTCCTGTAGTCGGACTTCCTGGCAGACTTTAACCTGTTTGTGTGCTCCCTGTGCTGTTCCACCAACAACTCAAGTTTTCTCTTCTTGACATCAGGTTTGTCCTATTGCTGGCGCTGATAAATTTCCTTATTAGGTCCAGCTGATGTCTATATATAACCTCCTTACTCAGAGTTCCACCAAGATGTTCTACTTTCTGCTCAGTGGCCTTGCCCGCTGTATTATTTTCGGCTAAAACTGTGTTGTCCAACCGTCCCTCGACATTTCTTCCGAAATTCTGGTACTTTGGCAAGGAAACATTCAGCGTCCGGTGACATCCCTCATTCTTTTGGGTGGATGTGTTGAGTCGCATTGATTGGACTGTCTTGGTGCTGCGTTTCATCTTCAGTAGTTCCAGCACTAACATCTCATCATCTGTTGTCATCTGCAGGTCATGCATTTTGTTGGCACTCAGGAACAATGAGCGTGTCCACCAGTTGTCACTGTCACCCCCAGAGCACACCACAGAATGCTGTTTACATTTGGAGCAGTCACCGGAGTAGCACGAAACAGTCGCATCAAGCACAGCGGGTAAACGTTTTGTTATAATGTCCATGTTTCCATTGTGTAGTTTCATCTGAGGTCCTTGAAGATCAGACTGCTCCGGGCTTTCGGGTCCTGAGAAAATATTTTCACGGAATGTGCCCTCATCAGTCTGGTTCAGCCAGGAAACATGGACTCACTGAAGTTGGCACTTTTACACTTCCGGAACTGGGGGTGATATTTCAGCCCCTGAAGTACTAAAAATGGGCATTGAACTTGTGACGTCACAGCCGAAAGGGTCCCATTCATTAACCCTTAGGCTGCTACGTGCCACAATAGTGGTTTCGAAAAGTCGGGCCGTCAGTGCTACGCACCACAATAGTGGCGCGCAGTCTGTAGGTTTTTGATCAGTAAACAGGAAGTGTGAAAGCGGACTGTTGCTATACCAAACCCGAAAGCGTATATTAGAAGGCTTCTGATTGGTTGTTTTGTCATTACTTTCGATATTCCCGGCAATGTACCCTAGTAATAATCATGTGCGAGAGAATTTCAAACCGGAAAAAAAATGTCATAAAAATGGCGGACGTGTAGATTGAAGTGATAAATATGATGGTGAACATTTATTCTCCAGCGTCACCTACGATGATAATAAAGGTTTTAAAGGGTTTGACATGGTTGATGTGGAAATACTTCAGTGTAACATAATATGTAACTTTCCAATGAACGGCTTTGTGCCCAACGCAAACATGAAAATATCGGCGGACCGTCTGCAGGTGAGGCCGAATTAAACATTGACATTGATAAGTTTTGAGCCGATTGATTTCTTCAAACTATTTATCGATGATTCAATCATAAACTAGACCGTATCTAAGATATATCTATATGCCGACTGTGACAATAAATATATTGAATAACGACCTGAAACCTGTAGCAAATCGCATGCAATTCTTGATGAAATACCTGACCTTTTTACCTGAGAATCTCCGTGTAAATGTACAGCGTCTTATGTCATAAATGAAGTTTATAATCTCTGTTATCATTTTCCAATCACATTTGCTGACAAAATCAATTTTAAAATGATCTTTAGAATCGAAAACGTTAATATAAACTAGAGTCAATAACGAACAATTTTCCTGTAACTTTTATTCACATATAACAAATATTTTTCAAGTTATGCGCATTTGAAAAATTAAGTAAATTAATTTATATTTCAATAATTAATTCAGCAGTGGCGTCCCTTTATATAGAAATCAATGTAGCAGCCTAAGGGTTAATTGTATCTATAATTTCATTTATATTAATTTAATTAATACCATGATCAGTCATGAATTCAAAATTTGACAACAAAAACATAGTTTGTTTTCCATTTAAAATTAGGAACTATATTTTTCTGTGCAATAAATGAAATGTACAGTATGTAGCGATGAGGTTCAAAGATGGCACTCACAACATGCCGTATGGAAAATAGAAAGTTAAATAACAACTATTAGTTATCATGGAAATGTGTTGTTTTTATGCGTGCAACAACGTTGCGGTTTGAGGGTATGGAGAATTTATTTCTACTGCTATTTTTTTTTTTAAACCACGGAGAAAGTGTTTAAAAAACTGAAGATGGCGACCGTCTGTGGGCATTGAGAGGTGAAGTATTTTATTGTTAATGGTAGATATGGGAGAAAAATACTCTTTCATATATAACGGTAGGTGGATAGAGAATTCCTCCCTCGGCAAAGCCTCAGGGTTTACCCCAACTTATGATCTCGAGGGAGGAATTCTCTATCCACCTCCGGTACATATGAAATAGTCTTATACTAACAATATCCAAATAGTAACCCCAAAATAAACATGACTATAATTCAGTGAAACATTTCAGAATGTCTTAACCGGATGTCACAGGGACCAAACTATTTGGCCAGTTTACACAGGTGTCTGGTTTATACAGGGTCAGCATATCATCTTTTGAAAATACAAAAAAATGTGTTTTGCATACAGTTTGGAAAGTTCCTTTTGAGTCGGTTTTGGAAATATTTCCGAAGTTTTTAACAATTCAATTTGTTTCCCAAATCTAATTCCTTCCGAGACCACTTCGGGGATGGAATTTCATTGAACCCAACAATCGTTTTTTCTGTTTGGATGGTGTGCATGTACGATTCATCCTGAAGCCAAGCTACAACTAAACTCTCCACAATCATGTATGTCATTTATTATCAAAAATACATATCAAATAAGTTCACGCTATATTGTATAATAAAATCTCGCATGGATTGTGAGTAGGCGTCGATCACCTCACGTAAGTTATAACAATCACAGGTAAATAACCCATCGGGCGCCTCACAGTCCACCGTGACACGACCTGACAATGGATAGTGCTAATTTGTTAACAATGTAGCCGGCCGAGAGCAATTTTAGGATAGTGTCTGGTTTATACAGGGTTTAATGATTATATAGGGAATATGCCGGGACCACATATCAGTCGGTTTATACAGGGATTCGAATTAGACAGGGGCTGGTTTAGACAGGTTATACTGTACTTCTATATATGATCTCCCCATTTATCTAAGGTGAAAATTTCACTGGTGGTTTAACAGTTCTCCCTGCCCTAGTGCGAATGGGAATGCAAGGAAGGGGTGCCGCATGTGTCATGAAACCGTTCTCATGCTCAAGCATGGATTCTGTGCTCAAATCAACTTTCTTGAAGTTCGCTTAAATCTTGTCAAACGATCAAAAAGTCACATGTAAACATTGGAAACAGTTTTTTGGCTTAACTCTCTTTTTTATGAATTTATAATAGGAAAAAGAAATTGGGCTTTAGCACAAATTTCACACTTGAGCATGAGAACAGTTTCATGAATACGGACCCAGAACCACCCCATTCAGGCCTCAGTCCGATGGACTGGTCGAGAGATTAAATCGTACTCTAGTGGAGATGTTGTCTGCTTTTGTAAATGAGAATACTAATGAATGGGATTACCACTTACCATATTAAATGATGGCATATAGGGCCACTAGACACAGCAGCACGAAGTGTAAACGGAACCTTAAGTCATGTTAGGTAGAAAGATCTTGTGTCCATTGGACATAATGATAGGATTACCAGCAGAGTCTGAGCCTAGATGACATATAGAATATGTGTCATGGGTACAGGGTGCGATAAGGGTCGCATTTGAGTTTGTGCATATGAAGCTAGGGGAGGCAGCCACTAGACAGAAAACCTATTATGATTGAGGCTCAAAAGAGAGGGGAATTTATTTACCTGCTATGAACAGGGTTGGACTGAGGTCCGTACAAAGTCTTGCAAAGACTTGACAGATGTTAATAAAAAATACAGAAGTCACCCCTTTCTAAACCGATAGTGGTACATATTGACCTTTTGAAACCATACCTGGGTAGTACTACACCCCAGGTGTGGAAGGAGGTAACGCTAGTCTCTGAAGATGAAACTGGTTGGGGGAGTGGGGTGGATATCTATGACACCAACACCAGGGTGCAGTTAGACAGTGATAGTCCAGGGGAGACAACTCCATGTCAAACTAGAGTAGGCAGGATGATCAAGCCTCTGTCTTGGTACTCTCCATAGGGTCATATAATAAAGAAAAATAACTCAATTATTCGTGTGACAAATGTAGGCATCTTGTGTCCTAAATAAATAAATAAATAAAAAGCAGTAACATCATGCTGGGTAATGAGGGTTCGCTTCACTTTGTGATTGAGGTACATATATGGTATGTGTAATAATAAGCTTAATTGAATCTTTGTACCTTTTTCTTTGTTAGAAAATTACCTGGTATGGATGAGCTTGCGGTAACAGCTACGACTCGGATGGACATGGATATTCTACAAATAACAGTAAAACTACAGGAGGTTGAGGAGGTGAATGATGGTCTGCGTTCAACCTGGAGGGCATGGCATGCATTATGGCCGAGTGTGGGCTTCAGATCTATAACAGATTTCACGCCCTGAAGAGGCTCTGGGATTCACATCCAACTACCAACAGTGATGTATTTTCATTGTAATCAATGTGCATTCAGGTTGCCGCGGAGGAATCAGGTACAGCTACATTATGTTATTGACATCGGCTGACCTTGGAGGAGGCTAGAAGGAGAAGTGCGGTGATGGGAAAGGAGGATACTAACTTGGGGAGACACCTTCATGCCTAGTGTGAGGGTGTCTGCTTCAATGGCCCTCCGTCAGGAGGAGGGAAGCTGTGCACCCGCGGTAGGAAGCCCAGAGGGGTGCTGCCCTCACAGTTCCGCAAGTCACAGTGGTGGGAGACCCAAGAGGTTCTGCCCCTTGGTCATGGGCGTGGCTTGATCCGTGATCGGTCACGTTGGCTTCCCAGAAGGCCCATCTCCCAGGAGTGGTACAATCCTGTGGATGTGAACTTTAAAGAGTTTGACAGTAATTAGTTACAAGGGGGATTATCATCATGTTGTCAATTTATATGTGCCCCACAATTGTTGAACTAAATGATATATTTTGAGGTGTTAGTTGGTCGCCTCTAAGGGGATTTCAAAATATGATATAAATATAAATGTTAGTATTATTGAGAATAAATCGATGTTGATGTCATTGATAAACTGAATTTTGATTATGAACCTGATGTCTATCTTGTTTGAATAGTATATTTTTGGAATTTATATAAAGTGGCAATTGAAGATTAATCCTTCTGCGAGTGAAATCTTATGCATATGGGTTGATACTTGTACCTGTGTGTCAGAAGAGTTGATTGTGCTAACATGGTGTGTAACTGTATGTTGTGAAATTGATAGTGCACAATATTGTGAATAGCTAGGGTGTTTTCCCAGAAATATATACGTCTATGTAAATTGGAATCTTTGTACATTTTTCCAATGATTTCACCATGTTGTAAATATTTGGTGATTTTTAGCTCACATGGCCCGAATGTGAGCTTATCCCATGGTGCAGCGTCCGTCGTCCGGCGTCCGGTGTCCGGCGTCCGTCAACTTTTTCCTTTAAAATGATACTTGTCCTGAATGGCTCAGAGGATTTTGACCAAATTTGGTCAGGAGCATCATTGGCCAAAGGGTTCTCAGTTTTGTATAAACGGAGGGTATAACCCCCCTGGGGGCAGAGGGGTGGGGCCAAATAGGGGGAAAATAGGTAAATCTTTAAAAATCTTCTTCTTCTCAACCAATAGAAGGATTTTGACCAAATTTGTCCTAGAGCATCTTTGGACAAAGGAGACTCAAGTTTGTATAAACGGAGGGTGTGNGTCTGGAGCATCATTGGCCAAAGGGTTCTCAGTTTTGTATGAACGGAGGGTATGGTCCCCCTGGGGGCAGAGGGACGGGGCCAAATAGGGGAAAATAGGTAAATCTTTAAAAATCTTCTCCTCAACCAATTGAAGGATTTTGACCAAATTTGTCCTAGAGCATCTTTGGACAAAGGAGACTCAAGTTTGTATAAACGGAGGGTGTGGGCCTTCTGGCGGCATAGGAGCGGGGCCCAATAGGGGAAATAGAGGATTTTTTTTCTCCTACTATACAAGTGAAGGGATTTAAACCAAATGCAGTCTGAAGCATGCTTAGGGAGAAAAGAATCAATTTTGTTTAAACTGAGGTGTGTGGATTCCCCTTCTTTGGGGCAGATTAGTGGGGCCCATTAGGGGAAATAGAGGAAAACATTAAAGATCCTTCTCCTTCTGTACCGTTGAAGGGATTTTAACCTAACCAAACTTGTTTTAGAGAATCTTTGGGCAAAGGGAATTGAATATTTATAAATGGAAGATGCAACTTTGTTACTTGTACTCCTTTGATAAACCTGAATGGTACTCAGCAGGTTTTAAATTGAAAAATAAAATACCAGGTGAGCTATTAAGGCCCCTGGGCCTCTTGTTGAAAGTAAAGGATTATTTATGAGATTGTATTTAACATTTCTTTTTTAATTTCCCAATTGTGCATGGAATTTGCCAAAATGGTTGTGAACATTTGTCTTTAGGAGGGAGGAATGTAAAAGTTGAGAAATAGATGTAAATTAAACTGATCGTTTTGAGCACTATTCTGTTGAGCATAAAAGTTGGCAAGCTAGTCAAGGTCGTCAGTCAGGTTTCCAAGTGTCATGACTGTCTGACTCGCTCTTTTATGTAGTGCTACCCAACTATAGGTACGGTATCTAGGGAGAAGGCCTGTAGATTTAAATTCTCCTAATGTAATGGTCCTATTATGTAGATTTATATAGGCACAATGCCGTCCGTCTATGAATAGTAGTAGGGTTGGGAGTTTGGCCATGTAGCCGGTATACATGTAGCTGTGATATTGTTATTTTTGTTATCATCTATGAGACGTACTGCCTTTATAGGATATTACTTTACTCTTGTTAATAAACAAAACTTACTTGCAATACTTCAAATTTTATATTCATGAATTAAGATCATTGAACCCTGGACAGAGGTTGAAAAGAGTAAAAGCTCTACATGGAGAGAACTTGAATCTGTAAATAGAGTATTACAGTCTACGGAGACATGTACAGACACCAGAAATGTGGTTAATATTAAAGGACTATTCTCGCACAACTAAATAAGCCTATAAATTAATAACATTTAATCATTGAAATAGGTAACTGTTGATGTATTTTACATTGAATGAAATCTACAGATATTTAACTTTACAAAAATGTATACTTTTGGTAGATTTTGACATGTGATGATGGATTGATATGGAGTCAAATGTCAGGGGGGGG
>NW_018404257.1:47289-58648 GCF_002113885.1 Mizuhopecten yessoensis | reverse complement strand
TGATATTTGGCCAGTAGCAAGCTGAGATGAAGGGCTACAAAGTTTGTTCAAATGAATGACCTTCACCCATATTCAAGGTCACAGGGGTCAAATATGTCAAAAACTTTAAACAACTTCTTCTCAATAACCAAAATGCCCAGGGTGATGATATTTAGTCAGTAGCATACTAGGATGAAGGGCTACCAAGTTTGTTCAAATAAATGACCTTGATTTATATTCAAGGTCACTTGGGTCAAATATGTTTAAAACCTTTAAACAACTTCTTCTGAATAACCGAGAGGCCTAGGGTGATGATATTTGGCCAGTAACATGCTGGGATAAAGGGCTACCAAGTTTGTTCAAATGAATGACCTTTGCCCATTTTTAGCTCACCTGGCCCAAAGGGCCATGTGAGCTTATGCCGTACTGTGGCGTCCGTTGTCCGGCGTCCAAAGTCCGTCGTCCGTCAACTTTTTCTTTAGAACGACTTCTTCTGAAGAACTGTAGGACCTAGGGTCATGATATTTGGCAAGTAGGTACCTGGGATGGAGTGCTATAAAGTTTCCTCATTGAAGTGACCTTGACCAACTTTCAAGGTCACAGCGGTCAAATATGTGAAAATTTCCAAACAACAATTTCCTAAGAACCATTTGAACTAGAGTCATGATACTTTGGTATGTTATGTAGACCAGCAGTGTGAATATTTTTCTCGGTTACAGTTATTAGGTCAAAGGTCAAATTTAAATGCTAGTCGGGGGTTCAAATGTCAACTTTGGTTTAAATCTTTAACAATCTTCTTCTCAAGTTCCATTAGGCCCAAGGTCATGATATTTGGCCAGTTTGTACCTAAGATGGAGTGCTATAAAGTTTCCTCAATAAAATGACCTTGACCTACTTTCAAGGTCACAGCGGTTAAATATGTTAAAAACTTCAAACAACAATATCCTAAGATCCATTTGGACTAGAGTCATGATACTTGGGTATGTTATGTAGACCATCAGTGCAAATATTTTTCTCAGTCACAGTTATGATGTCAAAGGTCAACTTTAAATGCTAGTCGGGGGTCAAATGTCAACTTTGATTAAAAGCTTTAACAATCTTCTTCTCAAGTTCCATAAGGCCCAGGGTCATGATATTTGCCCAGTTGGTATCTAAGATGGAGTGCTATAAAGTTTCCTCATTAAAATGACCTTGACCTACTTCCAAGGTCACTGGTATCAGTTATGTTTAAAACTTAAAACAACAATATCCTAAGAACCATTTGGACTAGAGTCATGATACTTGGGTATGTTATGTAGACCAGCTGTGTGAATTGTTTTCTTTATTGCAGTAATGAGGTCAAAGGTCAAATTTAAGTGCAAGTCGGGAGTCAAAGGTCAATATGAGTTAATAGATTTAACATTAAAATTTCAAGTTTCAAACAATAATATCTTCAGAACCGTTTAAGAGATGTTAAAATGTCTTGTGTTCTAGTTACCAAATTTGGTCTTAAGTTACCTATATGTCAGTTGCATGTAACAAAAGAAACAGGTGAGTGATACAGGCCCTCTGGGCCTCTTGTTTCTGAATTACTTTAAACTTTAAGTCAAGACGCTGATATTTTTCCTGTAGCTTTATTTTAGTCCTCTTTTAAGGTTACAATTGTGAGATTAATACCAGGTGAGCGATGCAGGCCCATTGGGCATTTTTTGAGACTGATCGGATAAACATCATGGCCGACAGGCAGCCATCTTGGATTTTGATAGTGAAAGTTTGTTATCGCTTTTTCTCAAGAAGTACCAGAGGGATCTTTCTCAAATTTTATATGTAGGTTCCCCTTGGTCCTTAGCTGTGCAGGGCAACATTTGAGACTGATCGGATAAACAACATGGCCGACGGGCAGCCATCTTGGATTTTGATATTGAAAGTTTGTTATCGCTATTTCTCGGGAAGTATCAGAGGGATCTTTCTCAAATTTTATATGTAGGTTCCCCTTGGTCCTTAGCTGTGCAGGGCAACTTTTGAGACTGATCGGATAAACAACATGGCCGACAGGTAGCCATCTTGGATTTTGATAGTGTGGGTTTGTTACCGCTATTTCTCCGGAAGAACTAGAGGGATCTTTCTTAAATTTTATATGTAGGTTCCCCTTGGTCCTAGCTGTGCAGGGCAATTTTAGAGACTGATCAGATAAACAACATGGCCGACAGGCAGCCATCTTGGATTTTGATAGTGAAAGTTTGTTATCGCTATTTCTCAAGAAGTACCAGAGGGATCTTTCTCAAATTTTAAATGTACGTTCCCCTTGATCCCTTGTTGTGTATATTTTGAGACTGATCATAAAAACAAAATGGATTAAAAGAAGTACTAAACGGATCTTTCTCATATTGCAATGATCGATTCTATTTCTTTCACATTAAGTACTGTACTGGTAAATATGTGAAATGACAAACTCACTTTGAAGGTTGGCTTTTATACACGTCAGTATTAAGTTTAGATCAAAAGTTACCTCAAGGTGCATTTACTTTTAACATGACTGGATCAAACAGATTAGAGGAAAGAAGAGAAAAGATCGAACTGACAAAGAACTAATGAAGATGGTACAAAGGTGGGCGCCAAGATCCCTCTGGGATCTCTTGTTTCTCTTTTTCATTGTGGGGTTAAATGCTCCTTTCATTGCCAAATAAGGGCATTGTGAAGTAAATGGAAGAACTTTTTTATTTTTTAATCAATCAAATTTGGTTTGGTAATGCTAGAAGCAATAATGTTCAACATTTATTATGGGTTTACCACAACTCATACAATTGTTCTCCGATTTTTATTAAACAACTTTTTTTCATTACCTGAATGGTTTGAACGAGTTTTTTGAATCCGAGGGCCTGACGGGCATATGCTTCCACCCACAGTGCTCTTGTTAGCCGAGATACAACTTAATGTTAAATGTTCATATGGTATATAAAAATCCAAGGTGGGGCCAAAAATGGCCCTTAGTGCACCTACCTCTTTAGTCAAAATCTACTTGGCCATTCAGGACTACAGGGTAGTAGCGGTTTTAAAGTTGACAGATGACAACAGACACTGCGGTATGTTAAGCTCACCATGGTCCTTTGGACCAGCTGGGCGAGCTAAAAATGAAGATTACCTCCCTTTGCTAACTATGTTGTTTTCTTTTCAATTCTACCAAAGTACTATATTCTGCAGATCCTGTTTGATTTCTGACAGAAACTGTAAACATACTTATTTAGGAAGTAATACATTTCTTCATGTACATATGACTAGCACATATCTTTGGACCCTCTCCAACTCATATCTGCCAGGTTCAACATTAATATAATTCTAATTTTGTATTACATAATATATAATTTATTATTGTTTCTTGTTTTAAGTATGTTTACAGTTGCTTCCTTGCTGTTAAAAGTTCTACATCACAACAAAGACAAATAAATAAGGTTTCTCTGATTTATTAAGGAACATATAAGGTGGCTCATAACACCGAATAATTAATTAGTTGTAAACTCTGAACTGTTCATATCAATTTTCAGGAAAGAACTTAATTATATATTCTATGCCTGTTGTTCAATCCATTTGATCAATCAATACAATTTATTGAAAGAGAAAAACAATGATGCATTTCCGAACATTAATTAACATTAAGGTTAAGAAAAACACAAAAATATAATTGAACAATTCTTTTTCATGGGGGCAAGGTATATAAATTAAAGCAAATATTTCATTCTTTGTTGAAAGTATCGGTGACATGATGAACTACACAACAATATATTGCATGTACTATCTAAGAAAACATTTCAGCATTAATATGGAATAAAAATGCTTGAATATCTTTTTGTAATTCTCCCAATTTTCTTATTGCATGATAAATATGAAATGAAAACAATTTTAAGATACTTTTTATCACATAACTCAGAAAACTTACATTTTGACATGTTTTAAAGCCAAAATGTAGAGGGCTTAATCAAACGGATTTCGCCATTCACAATTTATGACACCATATGTCATGGTGCGGCGTCCGTCGTCCGTCCGTCCTCGTCCGTCAACTTTTCCTTTAAACAACTTCTTCTGAAGAACGAACAGGCCTAGAGTCATGATATTTGGCTGAAAGCTTTGTTGGTAGAAGCCCTACAAAGTTTGAGAACGAAAATGACCTTGACCTACTTTAAAGGTCACAGGGGTCAAATATGTCAAAAACTTCAAACAACTTCTTCTGAAGAACTAAAAGGTATAGAATCTTCATATTTGGCTGATGGCTTCCTGGGATGGAGCTTAACAAAGTTTGAGAATGAAAATGACTTTGACCTACTTTCAAGGTCACAGGGGTCAAATGTGTCAAACACTTCAAACGACTTCTTCTGAAGAACTAAAAGGTATAGAATCTTCATATTTGGCTGATGGCTTCCTTGGATGGAGCCCAACAAAGTTTGAGAATGAAAATTACCTTGACCTTCTTTCAAGGTCACAGGGGTCAAATGTGTCAAACACTTCAAACGACTTCTTCTGAAGAACTGAAAGGTATATAATCTTTATATTTGGCTGGTGGCTTCCTGGGATAGAGCCCAACAAAGTTTGAGAATGAAAACTAGTTTGACCTACTTTCAAGGTCACAGGGGTCATATATGTCAAAAGCTTCAAATGACTTCTTCTGAAGAACTGAAAGGTATAGAATCTTTATTTTTGATTGATGGCTTCCTTGGATAGAGCCCGACAAAGTTTGAGAATGAAAATGACCTTGACCTTCTTTCAAGGTCACAGGAGTCAAATGTGTCAGACACTTCAAACGACTTCTTCTGAAGAACTGAAAGGTATATAATCTCTATATTTGGCTTGTAGCTTCCTAGGAAAGAGCCGAACAAAGTTTGAGAATGAAAATGACCTTGACCTTCTTTTAAGGTCACATGAGGCAGATATGTCAAACACTTTAAACGACTTCTTCTGAAGAACTGGTAGTTATAAAATCTTAATATTTGGCAGGTGGCTTCCTGGGAAAGAGCCAAACAAAGTTTGCGAATGAAAATGACCTTGACCTACTTTCAAGGTCACAGCGTTCAAATATGTCAAACAGTTCAAACAGCTTCTTCTGAAGAATTAAAAGGCATAAAATTATAATATTTGGCTGGTGACTTCCCGGGATAGAGCTCACCAAAGTTTGCAAATGAAAATGACCTCAACCTACTTTAGAGGTCACAGAGGTCAACAACATTTTAATGGATTTGTTCTTGAGAACTAAAAGGAATGGATTCATAAGATTTGGCTGGTAGCTTTTTGGAATAGAGCTAACCAATTTGAGAAGGAAAATGACATTGACCTACTTACAAGGTCACAGGGAAAAATATGTCAAGCAACTTCTGAAGAATCAAAAAGCGTAGAATCTTGTAATAATATTTTGCTGGTAGTTTCAACAGATGGAGCCAACAAAGTTTGCGAGGGAAATATTTTTAGTGCAATATAATATTTAATGAGAATATTTTGCTATGACTGCTTAAATATTCAGGTGAGCGATACAGGCCCTCTTGGGCCTCTTGTTTTAAGAAACGTTAAAACTTATGGTTCCGTGAAAAATTGACAAACTGTGTACCAAGGACTCTATAAACCTTACCAAAACACTAGACTTGCAATATCCAGTCCGATTTGGAGGAAATTCGTTCCTGAACTTTAACGGTATGTAGCTCAGTTTGAAGGGCGACAGGTTTTGGATCAATCGGGCCTATTGCATGTTTTTCCATCCAGTCAAATGATGTACATTCCGACCACAGTGTTGCAATGGCATCCAGACTATCAACAGTTCTGCATCCAACTAGCTCCTGTCTGAAAAATATCAAAAGCCAAATATAATTTTGACATTTAAAATGTTACTTTGAAACATATTTCTGTTGAACAAGTATAGTGCTATTAACAAGGGTTTCATTTAACCTTAACCAGGAGGAATATCAGATATATCAGAATATCTAAAAGTTAGCAGATTTTTACTCGGTGACATAAGATAAGGTTGTTAAAACGCTTTGACCCGTTAAACATTAAACCTACAACACTGGTGATTAGAGAGCTAATTAGGACTGTAATAGTTATGCAATATCAATAATACCTGTTTTGTAAGGAATTGTTGCCGTCAACACTGGAACTAGACTCTGGTACGAGATTCTTTCTGTAGTAACTGGGAGTTCTATTCCTTAATCTGTCATGAATGGTTGCCATAGCCTCTGTGGTCTTTCTTGGATTGATGACCTTAGATCTATCTATCTATCTTGGATCTTAGTCTGAATTATCTGTAGTCGTGGCCTGGGTTGTGGTTCCATCTGATTTGGATTATTGTCTGTGGTGCTCTGCTGAATGTTTTGTTTTCTTCCACAGTGGCTGGTTTTGTTGGTAGTTTCACCTAATTCTTTTATCGTTTGTGATTGGTGGACACATCACCCGAGGTCCGGGCCCATGCTCGACCCTCGTGCTTTGTTGATGCATTCTCTGTAGTCTGGTTGGTTGAGGTCAATTTAGTTCTAGTTGTCTTCTTATATTATTTCAGATCTGTTATGGGTTGTCATAAGTTGTGGTTCTGTCTGCCGTTGTCTGTTGATGGTGGTTGCACCATAATCTGTGCTCTATCACTTTGGGTCCTTTGTTCTGGTTCCTCTAAGGTTTTGGTTCAATCTTCTGAAGTCTTTGATTCAAAAGCCGTTTTCCATTAATTTTTCGTGTTGTCTGTTGTGTTGTTTGTTATTTCAGCGATGGCATTTGTAGAGTTTGGTTCCATCTTCTGGTCTGTTTTTGGTGCTTGTTCCATACTATTTGGTCTGTCCTGCGTCGTCATATGCTTTAGTCTGTCTTATATGTGGTTCCATCTTCTGATTGCTTTCTGTCATCGTTTTTGCTTCCATCTTTTCCGGCCCTTTTAGTATTGCTGTCCCCTCCTCTGGTCTGATGCTAGAGTTATACCATACTTTGGTCTGTCATTAGTGGTCTTGTGCTCTGGTCTGTTTTTTTTTCTTTATTTCAGCTGTTATTCGTCAGGTTTTGGTTCCATATTCTGGTCTGTCATTGGTGGTTGTTCAATACTCTTTTGATCCTTCATTGGTGGTTGTTCCTTTCTCTTTGGTCGGTCGTTGGTGGTTGTTCCATACTCTTTCGTCAGTCATTGGTGCTTACTCTTGGATCTGTCATTCGTGGTTGTTCGATACTCTTTGATCTGTCATTGGTGGTTGTTCCATACTCTTTGGTCAGTCATTGGTGGTTGTTCCATACTATACTCTTTGATCCATCATTCGTGGTTGTTCGATACTCTTTGATCCGTCATTGGTGGTTGTTCGATACTCTTTGATCCGTCACTGGTGGTTGTTTCTTACTCTTTGATCCGTCTTTAGTGGTTGTTCCATACTCTTGGGTCCGTCATTGGTGGTTGTTCCTTCCTCTTTGATCCGTCATTCGTGGTTGTTTCTTACTCTTTAATTGGTCATTCATGGTTGTTCCTTACTCTTTGGTCGGTCATTCATGGCTGTTCCATACTGTTTGATTTGTCATTGATGGTTGTTCCATACTCTTTGGTCGGTCGTTTGTGGTTGTTCCATACTCTTTGGTCGGTCGTTGGTGGTTGTTCCATACTCTTTGGTCTGTCATTGATGGTTGTTCAATCCTCTTTGGTATGTCATTGGTGGTTGTCCCATCCTCTTTGGTCAGTCATTCGTAGTTGTGTCATACTCTTGGGTCCGTCATTGGTGGTTGTTCCTTACTCTTTGATCCGTCATTCGTGGTTGTTTTTTCCTCTTTGGTTGGTCATTCATGGTTGTTCCTTACTCTTTGGTCGGTCATTCATGGTTGTTCCATACTGTTTGGTCGGTCGGTGGTGGTTGTTCCATACTGTTTGATCTGTCATTGGTGGTTGTTCCATACTCTTTGGTCGGTCGTTGGTGGTTGTTCCATACTCTTTGGTCTGTCATTGATGGTTGTTCAATCCTCTTTGGTATGTCATTGGTGGTTGTCCCATCCTCTTTGGTCAGTCATTCGTGGTTGTGTCATACTCTTTGATCTGTCATTGGTGGTTGTGCCTTACTCTTTTGTCAGTCATTTGTGGTTGTGTCCTACTCTTTTGTCAGTCGTTGGTGGTTGTTCCATACTCTTTCGTCAGTCATTGGTGGTTGTTCCCTCCTCTCTGGTCAGTCATTCGTGGTTGTGTCATACTCTTTGGTCAGTCATTTGTGGGTGTTCAATACTCTTTGATCTGTCATGTGTGGTTGTGCCTTACTCTTTCGTCAGTCATTGGAGGTTGTGTCACTCTTTGGTCGGTCGTTGGTGGTTGTTCCATACTCTTAGGTCAGTCATTCGTGGTTGTTCCATCCTCTTTCGTCGGTCATTGGTGGTTGTTCCGTACTCTTAGGTCAGTCATTCATGATTGTTCCATACTCTTTGATCTGTCATTGGTGGTTGTTCCATACTCTTTGATCGGTCGTTGGTGCTTGTTCCATACTCTTTGGTCTGTCATTGATGGTTGTTCCATCCTCTTTGGTATGTCAATGGTGGTTGTTCCATCCTCTTTGGTCAGTCATTCGTGGTTGTGTCATACTCTTGGGTCCGTCATTGGTGGTTGTACCATACTCTTTGGTCGGTCGTTTTGTGGTTGTTCCATACTGTTTGATCTGTCATTGGTGGTTGTTCCATACTGTTTGGTCGGTCGTTGGTGGTTCTTCCATACTGTTTGATCTGTCATTGGTGGTTGTTCCATACTCTTTGATCGGTCGTTGGTGCTTGTTCCATACTCTTTGGTCTGTCATTGATGGTTGTTCCATCCTCTTTGGTATGTCATTGGTGGTTGTTCCATCCTCTTTGGTCAGTCATTCGTGGTTGTGTCATACTCTTTGATCTGTCATGTGTGGTTGTGCCTTACTCTTTTGTCAGTCATTGGTGGTTGTGTCATACTCTTTTGTCAGTCGTTGGTGGTTGTTCCATACTCTTTCGTCAGTCATTGGTGGTTGTTCCCTCCTCTTTGGTCAGTCATTCGTGGTTGTGTCATACTCTTTGGTCAGTCATTTGTGGGTGTTCCATACTCTTTGATCTGTCATGTGTGGTTGTGCCTTACTCTTTCGTCAGTCATTGGAGGTTGTGTCACTCTTTGATCTGTCATTGGTGGATGTTCCATACTCTTAGGTCAGTCATTCGTGGTTGTTCCATACTCTTTCGTCGGTCATTGGTGGTTGTTCCATACTCTTTGGTCAGTCATTGGTGGTTGTTCCATACTCTTTGATCAGTCATTGGTGGTTGTTGTTTGATCCTCTTTGGTCTGTCATTTGTGGGTGTTCCATACTCTTTGATCTGTCATGTGTGGTTGTTCCTTACTCTTTGGTCAGTCATTGGTGGTTGCGTCATACTATTTGGTTTGTCATAGGTGGTTGTTCCATACTCTTTGGTCCGTCATTGATGGTTGTTCAATACTCTTTGGTCAGTCATTGGTTGTTGCGTCTTACTCTTTGGTCAGTCATTGGTGGCTGTGTCATACTCTTTGGTTTGTCATTGGTGGTTGTTCAATACTCTTTGATCTGTCATTGGTGGTTGTCCAATACTCTTTGGTCCGTCATTGGTGGTTGTCCCATACTCTTTCGTCAGTCATTGGTGGTTGTTCCATACTGTTTGGTTGGTCATTGATGGTTGTTCCATACTTTTTCGTCAGTCATTGGTGGTTGTCCCATACTCTTTCGTCAGTCATTGGTGGTTGTTCCATACTGTTTGGTTGGTCATTGATGGTTGTTCCATACTTTTTCGTCAGTCATTGGTGGTTGTCCCATACTCTTTCGTCAGTCATTGGTGGTTGTTCCATACTGTTTGGTTGGTCATTGATGGTTGTTCCATACTTTTTCGTCAGTCATTGGTGGTTGTCCCATACTCTTTCGTCAGTCATTGGTGGTTGTTCCATACTGTTTGGTTGGTCATTGATGGTTGTTCCATACTCTTTTGTCAGTCATTGGTGGTTGTCCCATACTCTTTGGTCGGTCATTGATGATTGTTCCTTACTCTTTCGTCAGTCATTCGTTGTTATGTCATACTCTTTGGTCTGTCATTGGTGGTTGTCCCATACTCTTTGGTCTGTCATTGGTGGTTGTTCTATACTCTTTGATCTGTCATTGGTGGTTGTTTTGCTTCCATCTTTTCCGCCCCTTTTAGTATTGCTGTCCCCTCCTCTGGTCTGATGCTAGTGGTTATACCATACTTTGGTCTGTCATTAGTGGTCTTGTGCTCTGGTCTGTTTTGTTTTATTATTTCAGCTGTTATTCGTCAGGTTTTGGTTCCATATTCTGGTCTGTCATTGGTGGTTGTTCAATACTCTTTTGATCCTTCATTGGTGGTTGTTCCTTACTCTTTGATCTGTCATTTGTGGTTGTTCCTTACTCTTGGATCTGTCATTCGTGGTTGTTCGATACTTTTTGATCCATCATTCGTTGTTGTTCGATACTCTTTGATCCGTCATTCGTGGTTGTTCGATACTCTTTGATCCGTCATTTGTGGTTGTTCGATACTCTTTGATCCGTCATTCATGTTTGTTCGATACTCTTGGGTCCATCATTGGTGGTTGTTCCTTACTCTTTGATCCGTCATTCATGGTTGTTTCTAACACTTTGGTCGGTCATTCATGGTTGTTCCATACTGTTTGATCTGTCATTGGTGGTTGTTCCATACTATTTGATCTGTCATTGGTGGTTGTTCCATATTCTTTTGATCCTTTATTGGGGGTTGTTCCTTACTCTTTGATCTGTCATTGGTGTTTGTTCGATACTCTTGGATCTGTCATTCGTGGTTGTTCGATACTCTTTGATCCATCATTCGTGGTTGTTCGATACTCTTTGATCCATCATTCGTGGTTGTTCGATACTCTTTGATCCGTCATTCGTGGTTGTTCGATACTCTTTGATCCGTCATTGGTGGTTGTTCCTTACTCTTTGATCCGTCTTTCGTGGTTGTTTCTTACTCTTTGGTTGGTCATTCATGGTTGTTCCTTACTCTTTGGTCGGTCATTCATGGTTGTTCCATACTGTTTGATTTGTCATTGGTGGTTGTTCCATACTCTTTGGTCGGTCGTTGGTGGTTGTTCCATACTGTTTAAACTGTCATTGGTGGTTGTTTCATACTCTTTGGTCGGTCGTTGGTGGTTGTTCCATACTCTTTGGTCTGTCATTGATGGTTGTTCAATCCTCTTTGGTATGTCAATGGTGGTTGTTCCATCCTCTTTGATCAGTCATTCGTGGTTGTGTCATACTCTTGGGTCCGTCATTGGTGGTTGTTCCATACTCTTTGGTCGGTCGTTTGGTGGTTGTTCCATACTGTTTAAACTGTCATTGGTGGTTGTTTCATACTCTTTGGTCGGTCGTTGGTGGTTGTTCCATACTCTTTGGTCTGTCATTGATGGTTGTTC
>NW_018404257.1:14882-39703 GCF_002113885.1 Mizuhopecten yessoensis | reverse complement strand
CATACTCTTTCGTCAGTCATTGGTGGTTGTTCCATACTGTTTGGTCGGTCATTGATGGTTGTTCCATACTCTTTCGTCAGTCATTGGTGGTTGTCCCATACTCTTTCGTCAGTCATTGGTGGTTGTGTCATACTCTTTGGTTTGTCATTGGTGGTTGTTCAATACTCTTTGATCTGTCATTGGTGGTTGTCCCTTACTCTTTGGTCCGTCATTGGTGGTTGTCACATACTCTTTCGTCAGTCATTGGTGGTTGTTCCATACTGTTTGCCCGGTCATTGATGGTTGTCCCATACTCTTTGGGCTGTCATTGGGGTTGTCCCTTACTCTTTGGTCCGTCATTGGTGGTTGTCGCATACTCTTTCGTCAGCCATTGGTGGTTGTTCCATACTGTTTGGTCCGTCATTGATGGTTGTTCCATACTCTTTCGTCAGTCATTGGTGGTTGTGTCATACTCTTTGGTTTGTCATTGGTGGTTGTTCTATACTCTTTGGTCCGTCATTGATTGTTGTCCCATACTCTTTGGTCTGTCATTGGTGGTTGTCCCTTACTCTTTACTCTTTGGTCAGTCATTGGTGGTTGTGTCATACTCTTTGGTTTGTCATTGGTGGTTGTTCAATACTCTTTTGATCCTTCATTGGTGGTTGTTCCTTACTCTTTGATCCGTCATTCGTGGTTGCTCGATACTCTTTGATCCGTCATTCATGTTTGTTAGATACTCTTGGGTCCATCATTGGTGGTTGTTCCTAACTCTTTGGTTGGTCATTCGTGGTTGTTCTTTACTCTTTGATCCGTCATTGGTGGCTGTTCCTTACTCTTTGATCCGTCATTCGTGGTTGTTCCTTACTCTTTGATCCGTCTTTCGTGGTTGTTCAATACTCGTTGATCCGTCATTCATGGTTGTTCCATACTCTTGGGTCCGTCATTGGTGGTTGTTCCTTACTCTTTGATCGTTCATTCGTGGTTGTTTCTTACTCTTTGGTTGGTCATTCATGGTTGTTCCTTACTCTTTGGTCGGTCATTCATGGTTGTTCCATACTGTTTGATTTGTCATTGGTGGTTGTTCCTTACTCTTTGGTTGGTCATTCATGGTTATTCCATACTGTTTGATTTGTCATTGGTGGTTGTTCCATACTCTTTGGTCGGTCGTTGGTGGTTGTTCCATACTCTTTGATCTGTCATTGATGGTTGTTCAATCCTCTTTGGTATGTCATTGGTGGTTGTTCCATCCTCTTTGGTCAGTCATTCGTGGTTGTGTCATACTCTTGGGTCCGTCATTGGTGGTTGTTCCTTACTCTTTGATCCGTCATTCGTGGTTTTGTCTTACTCTTTGGTTGGTCATTCATGGTTGTTCCTTACTCTTTGGTCGGTCATTCGTGGTTGTTCCATACTGTTTGATTTGTCAATGGTGGTTGTTCCATACTCTTTGGTCGGTCGTTGGTAGTTGTTCCATACTTTTTGATCTGTCATTGGTGGTTGTTCCATACTCTTTGGTCGGTCGTTGGTGGGTGTTCCATACTCTTTGGTCTGTCATTGGTGGTTGTTCCATCCTCTTTGGTATGTCATTGGTGGTTGTTCCATCCTCTTTGGTCAGTCATTGGTGGTTGTTCCATACTGTTTGATCTGTCATGTGTGGTTGTGCCTTACTCTTTCGTCAGTCATTAGTGGTTGTGTCATACTCTTTTGTCGGTCGTTGGTGGTTGTTCCATACACTTTCGTCAGTCATTGGTGGTTGTTTCCTCCTCTTTGGTCAGTCATTCGTGGTTGTGTCATACTCTTTGGTCAGTCATTTGTGGGTGTTCCATACTCTTTGATCTGTCATGTGTGGTTGTGCCTTACTCTTTCGTCAGTCATTGGAGGTTGTGTCACTCTTCGGTATGTCATTGGTGGTTGTTCTATACTCTTCGATCTGTCATTGGTGGTTGTTCCATACTCTTAGGTCAGTCATTCGTGGTTGTTCCATACTCTTTCGTCGGTCATTGGTGGTTGTTCCGTACTCTAAGGTCAGTCATTCATGATTGTTCCATACTCTTTGATCTGTCATTCGTGGTTGTTCAATACTCTTTGGTCGGTCATTGGTGGTTGTTCCATACTCTTTAGTCAGTCATTGGTGGTTGTTCCATACCCTTTGATCAGTCATTGGGGGTTGTTGTTTGATCCTCTTTGATCTGTCATTTGTGGGTGTTCCATACTCTTTGATCTGTCATGTGTGGTTGTAGTCATTGGTTGTTGCGTCTTACTCTTTGGTCAGTTATTGGTGGTTGTGTCATACTCTTTGGTTTGTCATTGGTGGATGATCAATACTCTTTGATCTGTCATTGGTGGTTGTCCCATACTCTTTGGTCCGTCATTGGTGGTTGTCCCATACTCTTTGGTCCGTCATTGGTGGTTGTTCAATACTCTATGGTCAGTCATTGGTGGTTGTTCCATACTCTTTAGTCAGTCATTGGTGGTTGTTCCATACTCTTTGGTCCGTCATTGGTGGTTGTTCCATACTCTTTGATCTGTCATTGGTGATTGTTTCCTACTCTTTGATCGGTCTTTGGTGGGTGTTCCATACTGTTTGATCAGTCATTGGTGGTTGTTCAATACTCTTTGGTCAGTCATTGGTGGTTGTTCCATACGCTTAGGTCAGTCATTCGTGGTTGTTCCATACTCTTAGGTCAGTCATTCGTGGTTGTTCCATACTCTTTTGTCGGTCATTGGTGGTTGTTCCATACGCTTAGGTCAGTCATTCGTGGTTGTTCCATACTCTTTCGTCAGTTGTTCTTTACTCTTTGATCCGTCATTGTTGGCTGTTCCTTACTCTTTGATCCGTCACCATACTCTTTGATCAGTCATTGGTGGTTGTTCAATACTCTATGGTCAGTCATTGGTGGTTGTTCCATACTCTTTGATCAGTCATTGGTGGTTGTTCAATACTCTTTGGTCCGTCATTGGTGGTTGTTCCATACTCTTTCGTCAGTCATTGGTGGTTGTCCAATACTCTTTGGTCAGTCATTGATGGTTGTTCCTTACTCTTTCGTCAGTCATTCGTTGTTATGTCATACTCTTTGCTCTGTCATTGGTGGTTGTTCTATACTCTTTGATCTGTGATTGGTGGTTGTTTTGCTTCCATCTTTTCCGGCCCTTTTAGTATTGCTGTCCCCTCCTCTTGTCTGATGCTAGTGGTTATACCATACTTTGGTCTGTCATTAGTGGTCTTGTGCTCTGGTCTGTTTTGTTTCATTATTTCAGCTGTTATTCGTCAGGTTTTGGTTCCATATTCTGGTCTGTCATGGGTGGTTGTTCAATACTCTTTTGATCCTTCATTGGTGGTTGTTCCATACTGTTTGATCTGTCATTGGTGGTTGTTCCATACTATTTGATCTGTCATTGGTGGTTGTTCGATACTCTTTTGATCCATCATTGGTGGTTGTTCCTTACTCTTTGATCTGTCATTGGTGTTTGTTCGATACTCTTGGATCTGTCATTCGTGGTTGTTCGATACTCTTTGATCCATCATTCGTGGTTGTTCGATACTGTTTGATTTGTCGTTGGTGGTTGTTCCATACTCTTTGGTCGGTCGTTGGTGGTTGTTCCATACTGTTTGAACTGTCATTGGTGGTTGTTCCATACACTTTGGTCGGTCGTTGGTGGTTGTTCCTTACTCTTTGGTCTGTCATTGATGGTTGTTCAATCCTCTTTTGTATGTCATTGGTGGTTGTTCCATCCTCTTTGGTCAGTCATTCGTGGTTGTGTCATACTCTTGGGTCCGTCATTGGTGGTTGTTCCTTACTCTTTGATCCGTCATTCGTAGTTGTTTCTTACTCTATGGTTGGTCATTCATGGTTGTTCGTTACTCTTTGGTCGGTCGTTGGTGGTTGTTCCATACTGTTTGATCTGTCATTGGTGGTTGTTCCATCCTCTTTGGTCAGTCATTCGTGGTTGTTCGATACTCTTTGATCCGTCATTCATGTTTGTTAGATACTCTTGGGTCCATCAATGGTGGTTGTTCCTTACTCTTTGGTTTGTCATTCGTGGTTGTTCCTTACTCTTTGATCCGTCATTCGTGGTTGTTTCTTGCTCTTTGATCCATCATTCGTGGTTGTTCGCTACTCTTTGATCCATCATTGGTGGTTGTTCCTTACTCTTTGATCCGTCATTCGTGGTTGTTCGATACTCTTTGATCCGTCTTTCGTGGTTGTTCAATACTCTTTGATCCGTCATTCATGGTTGTTCAATACTCTTGGGTCCGTCATTGGTGGTTGTTCCTTACTCTTTGATCCGTCATTCGTGGTTGTTCGATACTCTTTGATCCGTCTTTAGTGGTTGTTCAATACTCTTTGATCCGTCATTCATGGTTGTTCAATACTCTTTGGTCCGTCATTGGTGGTTGTTCCATACTCTTTGGTCGGTCATTCATGGTTGTTCCATACTGTTTGATTTGTCATTGGTGGTTGTTCCTTACTCTTTGGTCGGTCATTCATGGTTGTTCCATACTGGTTGATTTGTCATTGGTGTTTGTTCCATACTCTTTAGTCGGTCGTTGGTGGTTGTTCCATACTGTTTGATCTGTCATTGGTGGTTTTTCCATACTCTTTGGTCGGTCGTTGGTGGTTGTTCCATACTCTTTGGTCTGTCATTGATGGTTGTTCCAACCATTTTGGTATGTCATTGGTGGTTGTTCCATCCTCTTTGGTCAGTCATTCGTGGTTGTTCCATACTCTTAGGTCAGTCATTCGTGGTTGTTCCATACTCTTTCGTCGGTCATTGGTGGTTGTTCTGTACTCTTAGGTCAGTCATTCATGATTGTTCCATACTCGTTGATCTGTCATTGGTGGTTGTTCCTTACTCTTTGGTCGGTCTTTGGTGGTTGTTCCATACTGTTTGATCTGTCATTGGTGGTTGTTCAATACTCTTTGGTCGGTCATTGGTGGTTGTTCCATACTCTTTCGTCAGTCATTGGTGGTTGTGTCACTCTTTGGTATGTCATTGGTGGTTGTTCTATACTCTTTGATCTGTCATGTGTGGTTGTGCCTTACTCTTTGGTCAGTCATTGGTGGTTGTTTCATACTCTTTGGTCAGTCTTTTGTGGGTGTTCCATACTCTTTGATCTGTCATGTGTGGTTGTGCCTTACTCTTTCGTCAGTCATTGGTGGTTGTGTCACTCTTTGGTATGTCATTGGTGGTTGTTCTATACTCTTTTGTATGTCATTGGTGGTTGTTCCATACTCTTAGGTCAGTCATTCGTGGTTGTTCCATACTCTTTTGTCGGTGATTGGTGGTTGTTCTGTACTCTTAGGTCAGTCATTCATGATTGTTCCATACTCTTTGATCTGTCATTGGCGGTTGTTCCCTACTCTTTGGTCGGTCTTTGGTGGTTGTTCCATACTCTTTGATCAGTCATTGGTGGTTGTTGTTTGATCCTCTTTGGTCTGTCATTTGTGGGTGCTCCATACTCTTTGATCTGTCATGTGTGGTTGTTCCTTACTCTTTGGTCAGTCATTGGTGGTTGCGTCATACTGTTTGGTTTGTCATAGGTGGTAAATGTTCCATACTCTTTTGTCCGTCATTGGTGGTTGTTCAATACTCTTTGATCTGTCATTGGTGGTTGTTCCCTACTCTTTGGTCGGTCATTGGTGGTTGTTCCATACTCTTAGGTCAGTCTTGAAACATTGTAACACACTTGATTAGCACAATGTTTGTGTATCTGTTTGAACTGTCATTGGTGGTTGTTCCATACACTTTCGTCAGTCATTGGTGGTTGTCCCATACTCTTTCGTCAGTCATTGGTGGTTGTTACATGCTGTTTGGTCGGTCATTGATGGTTGTTCCATACTCTTTCGTCAGTCATTGGTGGTTGTCCCATTCTCTTTGGTCGGTCATTGATGGTTGTTCCTTACTCTTTCGTCAGTCGTTCGTTGTTATGTCATACTCTTTGGTCTGTCATTGGTGGTTGTTCTATACTCTTTGGTCCGTCATTGATGGTTGTCCCATACTCTTTGGTCTGTCATTGGTGGTTGTTCTATACTCTTTGATCTGTCATTGGTGGTTGTTCTATACTCTTTGGTCCGTCATTGTTGGTTCTTCCATTCTCTTTGGTAGGTCATTGGTGGTTGTTCCATACTCTTTGGTCGGTCATTGGTAGTTGTTCCATCATTTTTTATTTGTCATGGGTGGTTGTTCAATTCTTTTCTGTCTGCCCTACGTGGTCATGTGTTAGTCTGTTGTACAGCATTTCTGCATCCTATTAGCTCCTGTGGAAAAATATGAAATATATAACATTATTTACTTTGCTAGTTACATGCAACTGGATGAATATATACATCATATGACCACATATTACTTCCTATCTTATGGTGATATGTAACATTATGTCTATAAGAAACAAATGACTTTCTACATAGAATTTGGTTTTTGTGAATATTAAACATATATATATGGTTTTATGTCTCCAATGAAAGGGATATTTTGAATCCAGAGAAATAAATGTTCTGGACCTTCGATCCCTATGACTTGTATCAGGAAGCATGTGTACTAGTCTTAAGACGGTTATGGCCTCAACCTCAAGATGAAGGAAGTCTTACATATAGAACATCATCTAACGAGGATATGATATATCACATGATATATCATGTCGTTGAGTTTCATCAAAGTTCCTTCAGACATTCTAAATTTACAGTCAGAATATGTATGATTCAAAACAATTTACACAGCGGAAACCTAAACCGGCAAGAAGTGAAGGACTATTGCCTATATTTGGAGCCCGCCCTATTTGTAAACTAAATTGACCCAAACTCTGTCAAACCAAACCCATTTAAAGAGCTTTTGCACAAGGAAATAAGTTTTGAAGGACAGATTTTCACATTTGACGTCCATGGGGAGAGAGTGTTTAGGNATGTTCAGAGTAATTGATCTAAACTAAACCCTTTGTTGTGTAAAATTACTCCGAACACCTTAGTTTATGTCCAAATGACAAATTCTTAAGTTCCTGTGGGCGGAACACTCTTAGAAATGTCTTGGGTTTAACTATCCTTTGAAAATTCTATGATCTTAAGACTCTAAGAGGATTTCAGAAGAACGAAAATCGTAGATTTATCACAACACTGTATAAGGGGACCTGACGTCGAGAATTACAACAAGAGGAAGATTTTAAGACATCTGACCCCAGTGACCTTGAAAGTGGGTCAATGTCATTCATTTAAACAAACTTGGAAGCCCTTCATCCCAGCATGCTACAGGCCCAATATCAGTACCCTGGGCCTTTTGGTTATTGAGAAGAAGTTGTTTGAAGATTTTAAGACATCTGACCCCTGTGACCTTGAAAGTGGGTCAATGTCATTCATTTAAACAAACTTGGTAGCCCTTCATCCCAGCATGCTACAGGCCCAATATCAGTACCCTGGGCCTTTTGGTTATTGAGAAGAAGTTGTTTGAAGATTTTAAGACCTCTGACCCCTGTGACCTTGAAAGTTGGTCAAGGTCATTCATTTGAATACACTTGATTGTCCTTCATCCCAGCATGCTACAGGCCCAATATCAGTACCCTGGGCCTTTTGGTTATTGAGGAGAAGTCGTTTAAAGATTTCACGACATTAGACCCCTGTTACCTTGAAAGTTGGTCAAGGTCATTCATTTGAACAAACTTGGTAGCCCTTCACTCCAGCATGCTACAGGCCCAATATCAGTACCCTTGGCCTTTTGGTTATTGAGAAGAAGTTGTTTGAAGATTTTAACATATTTGACCCCTGTGACCTTGAAAGTGGGTCAAGGTCATTTATTTGAACAAACTTGGTAGCTCTTGATTCAAGCACGTTACTGGCCAAATATCATCTTCCTAGGCCATTTGGTTACCGAAAAGAAGTTGTTTAAAGCAAAAAGTTGACGCCGGACGACAGCTGATCGGTGATGCTAGGGGCTGTACAGCTGATCGGTGATGCTGGGGGCTGTACAGCTGATCGGTGATGCTAGGGGCTGTACAGCTGATCGGTGATGCTAGGGGCTGTACAGCTGATCGGTGATGCTAGGGGCTGTACAGCTGATCAGTGATGATAGGGGCTGTACAGCTGATCAGTGATGCTAGGGGCTAGATTTAAACATATGATGCCTGTGACCTTGAATGTCGAACAAGGACATTAGGTTAAATGGATCAAGGTTATTTATTTGAACAAACACGGAAGTCCTTCATCCCAGCATGTTGGAAGATAGTTATAGTTATAGTTATAGTTATTTTCCAGAACAGGAACAATATGTTCCTCTACACCGGACTCTATTATACATGTAATATGTTCTCATGTTTAAATATTAGAGTTCACTTCCATCTATGGTTGCCTTATAATAATAAAGTATTTCCTGATTTTTCCGTATTTTGTCCAGTCTATTCTTGAAAGTGTTTATATTAGGTGCCGATACAACGTCCTCGGGAAGACCGTTCCACATTTTTACAGTTCTAATACCAAAGCTGTTTTTCCTTAGTGTAGCTTTGAATTGTTGCGGGAAGATCATTTTTGAATTCCTCTTACTGCTGTGACGCATTGTTACATCCTTCCAAAGTTTAATAAAGTTACTGGATTCCCTGTCGTATATTCCGCTTATTATCTTATATAGTTCAATCATATCCCCTCTAGCCCTTCTGTATGATAGTGTTGGGAGTTCCAGTTTTTCATCCCCGGTAAACTCCTAGTTGCTCTGCGCTGCACGGCTTCCACTCTATCAATATCTTTTGCTTTATACGGTGCCCAAACAGAACTAGCATAGTCAAGTTGTGATCTTACTAAACATTTGTATAACAGAAGAAAGGTGGTATAAATCATAAAATTAAAAGTTCTTCTTAACAGTCCGAAAATTTGGTTTGCCTTTTTTACTTTTTTGCTGATATGGTTTTCAAAACTCAATTCCGAGTCTACAGTAACGCCAATATCTTTTTCCTTGTCTGTTTTTTGTAGATTGTTCCCAAGTAATTGATACGATCCCGTTGTTCCTTCTATGGATTTTGTAGATCGGCCGACGAGCATATGTTTGCATTTTTCCGGGTGCATCCTTAGTAGCCAAGTGTTGCTCCAGGTCCCCATGGTGTCCAGGTCCTTCTGAAGTGCGTATTCGTCCTCTTTCTTTGTTATTATTTTAAATATCTTAGTATCGTCTGCGAACAAGTACATGTCTGAGTTTGTTACATTTGGCAGATCATTTACAAATATGACGAATAGTAGTGGTCCGAGGACTGATCCCTGGGGAATTCTTGATGCAACATCAGTCCATTCTGAATGTACTTCCTTTACTGATACCTGTTGTTTACGTCCGCTTAGAAATCATGCTATCCACTTAATCGTTTGGTCTGAGATATTGTATGAGTGTAACTTGTTTATTAAACGTCTGTGTGGAACAGTATCAAAAGATTTTTGATAATCCATGTATATACAGTCCACTCCAAATCCCTTATCCATCGCATCAGTCCATTTGTCCAATACCTCCAACAGCTACAATGATGTTGATCTTCCCGATATAAAACCGTATTGTTTTGGGGAGAAGAAATTGTTTGCTCTCATAAATTTGTTGATGTGTTCTCGCACAATTGTTTCCAATACCTTGCATACGACTGATGTCAGGCTGACTGGTCTGTAATTTCCTGCGACACTTTTGTCTCCCTTTTTGTAGATTGCGCACACACGAGCCTGTTTCCATTCATCTGGAATATTCCCTGTTTCGAATGTTTGGTTGAAAATAATTACGAGTGGGTGCGCCACTGCAACTGCAGAGTTCTTTAGGATCTCGGGGTGCATATTGTCCAATCCCGGCGATTTGTTCGATTTTAAGTTTTGTAATACCTTGATAACTTTTTCACTGTCTATTTTAAGCCATGGCATATCACTTTGGGTTTCCTTCGTTGGTAAGGTAGGGGTTTCCTCTCCATCCTCTTGTGCAAACACGCTCCGGAAGAAGTTGGCTAGTATATCTGCTTTCTCTTTGTCCGTGGTGACTTTATTTGATTTATTGTCTTTCGGATTTTCATATAGATCTCCAATTTCCACTTTTGACTTTGATTTTGATTTAATATATTTCCAGATCATTTTGGGGTCCGATTTTGCCTTTGTTGCCAGAGTCTGCTCATAATCCTTTCATAGTTTCCGAGTCAGCTTTTTAACCTGGTTTCGGACCTTGTAGTATTGCTGTTTCACTTCTTGGTCATTTGTGGCCGCCACTTTTTTCGACAAAGCATGTTTCTTTCTAATTTTTTCGAGTGTTTCTTGGTCCACTGGAAATGTGTGCTTGCTATTTTTGTGGGGTTTGATGGTCTTTGTTGGTACAGATTTATTTATTATTTCTTGTATTTTGTTCCTGAATATTGAGCATTTTTCATTTGTGGTGTTCTAGCTGTTCTTTCATTTCACTTTTCCAATCATTCAAGATTTTAAGGCATTTGACCCCTGTGACTTTGAAAGTGGGTCAAGGTCATTCGTTTGGAGAAAAATTGGCAGTCCTTCATCCCAGCATGCTACAGGCCCAAAATCAGTATCCTTGGCTTTAGGGTTGTTGAGAAGTCGATTGAAGATTTTAAGACATCTGACCCTGTAACCTTGAAGTGGGTCAAGGTCATTTATTTTACCCTAGCTCCAAGTGGAGAGTGTGGACAGGAGAAAAAACACTTTCTCCGAATATCCATGCGTACGACAACTTCGGGGATCCAAACCTTGGCCGCCTGCGTGGAAGGCCAGAGTGTTAACCACCAGACCAATTAATCCGCCCATAAATTCGGATTAGAAGAAGGGTTCTAAAAGATAACCTCTATTTTCCCTACTGGGCCCCGCTCCTCTGCCCCCATGGGGGCCACACCCCTTGGCCTAAGGATGCTCCAGACTAAATTAGAATAGAATCCTTTAATCCCTAAGGTAGAAGAAGGATTTTAAAGTTTTTACCTCTATTTCCCCTATTGGGCCCCACCCCTCTGCCCCAAGGGGGGCTACACCCACCGTTTCTACAAAATTGAGTGCCCTTGGTTCCAGACCAAATTTGGATGAAGCCCCTTAATCCCTATGGTAGAAGAAGTTTAAATGTTTTACTAAATAAGAATAAAATCCCTTAATCCCTACGGTAGAAGAAGGATTTTAAACGTTTTACCTCTATTTCCCTTATTGGGCCCCGCCCCTCTGCCCCAGGGGGGCCACACCAACCATTAATACAAAATTGAGTTCCCTTGGCCCAAGGATGCTTCAGACTAAATTAGAATAAAATTCCTTAACCCCTAAGGTAGAAGAAGGATTTTAAAGTTTTTACCTCTATTTTCCCTATTGGGCCCCTTCCGTCTGCCCCCAGGGGGGCCACACCAACCATTAATACAAAATTGAGTCCCCTTGGCCCAAGGATGCTTCAGACTAAATTAGAATAAAATCCCTTTATCCCTACGCTAGAAGAAGGATTTTAAATGTTTTCCTCTATTTCCCACATTCAGCCCTACCCCTCTGCCCATAGGGGAACTACACCTACAGTTTCTACAATATTGAGTGCCCTTGGCCTAAGGATGTTCCAGACCAAATTGGAACGAGATCCCTTAATTAATTCCTATGCTAGAAGCGTGATTTTTAATGTTTACTTCTATGTCCCCTATTGGGCCCCACCCCTCTGCCCCAAGGGGTGCTACACCCACCGTTTCTACAAAATTGAGTGTCCTTGGCCTAAGGATGTTCCAGACCAAATTAGGATGAAACCCCTTAATCCCTATGGTAGAAGAAGAAGTTTAAATGTTTACTAAATAAGAATAAAATCCCTTAATCCCTACGGTAGCAGAAGGATTTTAAAGGTTTTACCTCTATTTCCCCTATTGGGCCCGCCCCTCAGCCCCAAGGAGGGCCACACAAACTGTTTATACAAAATTGAGTCCCCTTAGCCCAAGGATGCTCCAGACTAAATTAGAATAAAATCCTTCAACCCCTAAGGTAGAAGAAGGATTTTAAAGTTTTTACCTCTATTTCCCAAAGTAGCACATTAGTAATCACAATACAATGTATAGCATTCAGATGTTTTCAAACTAAATTATAATGCTGAATAGTTGTATGTTAAACAAGTGTTTCAAAGGGTGTAGTACTATATCAGTTGAGTATTTAAAAATGAGAATAAAGCTAAGTGTAAAAATTGACAGGTTATACACTGATTCATGCATACTGGGAAGTGTGAATTAAAAAAAGAACAATCACTGATGTAATTAAGTTTAGTTAAAGCTATAATCCAACATTTGGATATTTATTTAAATTATTTTAAATATGCTGCATGAAGTCTTGATTTGAAAATGTTTCATACACATACATCTATGACGTGTATGTTAAGAGTATGTTTACAATACAAGGGAGAAAACTCTGTTATAAGAGTATAACAAATTATCTCCCTTAGACTGCTAGCTTACATTGAAAATTACAACTAATGCAATTTTTGGCAAAAGCTCAAAAAGACAAAAATAGAAGATTTGCAAATATTGCTGTCCAATTTTAGCAACAGACTGCATAACATTTTTTTACACTTCCTAGATCATTTGAGAGGCTGTTCCATACCTTTAAGATCTTTTAATGTAGCCCTCTGCCTTTACTCGTCATGCTGGTGGGCTGTTGTGATCTGATAAGCAAAATGATTTTGATCAGTTCAGATGAAAACACAGGTGTCAAATCATTCACAGTTTGAAAACTTTGGTTTACATGTAGAATATCAAGTTATCTAATAATTCTTTTAATGAATGGGACCCCACTAGCTGTGACGTCACAAGTTCAATGCCTGTAGCAGTCACCATGGAAGGAATAGGAATTCAAATAAACGGCAAAATACTGACAGTTACACTCTTAATCTTATAAAATACAGTTATTATGTATGCGATGCTAAATTATATCACGGACCTAGATAATCTTATTCCGTAATTATATCTATCTCGAAAATATAATTGAACTGTGAGATTCAAACTTTTTTTTTCTCTACGCATACTGTCTTATATACACATGTGATAATTTACCATCTTGGTTCAATAATAAAAATCATCTCGATTCACTCCCTAAATAAGTGAACCATCATGTGAAATTTGAGAAAGATCCCTTTAGTACTTTCTGATAAATAGCATATACAAGCACTGCTCAGGCTATCTACAGTTTGACTCGAAGAACAGTGGGGCTGGGGATGGACTAAGCAGCTTTACTGCAAAACATGTGGATATGTAAGTGAAAGCTGCAAGCTGTATGAGGACAAAAAGACTGACAACAACACCCCTAGGAGAGGCCAGTGGCGGAGTCAACTGAACTTGGGTAAACAAACAGCACTCATGGCTGCATCTGCAGTATCCAATTCAGCAATGATTGAAATATGCCTTACTGCCAACATCATCCCCCCTCTTATACTGGATTATAGAAAACAGCCCATCATGTTAGGGAATAAATTGTCACCGTGAGCAAGGGCAGTATGGAAAATCTGAGACAGTAAATTGTTGCAGAAAATACAAGTTGTGGACTGGAGAAGCCAGACCTCATCAATGCAGAGATGGATGGCAGGTAAAAAAATCCCACCTTTCAGTGGAGACCGGACATCCTATCAAGGAGCCACCCAGGTCACCTTGACCCTGTGCGAACAAATGACATCAGATAAGAAAATCCTAAGTGTGTTCACAGGCAACAAAACTGTGTAAGTGTGCTGAGTACCCGAGAAGGTGTGGGGTAGAGGCCACCTGTCCTAACCACACAGGCATTTGTACAGCTTATGTGGCTGAGGATGCTGCCATAGGGAATGAGGAAGTCTGGGCCACCATTGTTGAAGAGGAGGTTGCAGATACTCCTACAATCAACTACCTCACCACAGATGGAGACAGCAAAACACACACCTGGTGAAATAAGTCAAGAGAGAGTTAGAGCACATTCAGTGCAGACCTGTTCCAGAAATTCCAAGGTCTGCCATATGGAATGCTGAAGTCACGACTGGCCACTGATGTAAGAAACAGGTGTGTTACCGAGCAAGAAAGGGCACACATTGTTCACAAAGGAAACCTTGACCAAATAAAGAAGAATATGCCAATGGCCATTGAGGCCTTGATACAGCGCTACAAATAACATTTATTGGCTCATTCCCTGAATACCAACTCTGGAAAATTCAAAGGAAGGTGTTTATATAGGAACTCCTTTGAAGTTTAGTTATAGCCTGTTTCAACTAAGAATGTCAACTCATTTTGTAGATATGATACTGAAGTCAATAATAAAATGGATAGAAAGTTTTTATTCATACATATAATAACTGTAATACACATTTAATACAGCACTAAATAATAGAAAATAATCATTAAATATTGATATTTACATTATATGAAAAAAATAGCATTACATTATATGAAAAATAAAATTCCTTAGTACAAGCCACTTTGATACTAATGTCAGCAATGAAATAAAGTTTCTATCTATACATATAACAGTAATACACATGTTAATACAGCACTAAAGGATAATGATTACGTTTCTAGCACAAATCTCATTCTCTATATATATCACTTAAATCTCTAGCACAAAACACTCTATCCCAGATGCAGAAGCTGTGATGCTGAATCGGCGGTCATCAGATCGATACTTCTGATAACGGTCTTTCAGGGTGTATCTCTTCTTTCGGGGTTGAGTAGTGCCTCCTGCATCTCTCTGGATCCGGCTGATGTCATTCACGTTCTGTATGTTCTTAAACGTCTGGATGGTGGTGTAGATGTTGGGGTGGGCATGCAGTACACTTTTCTTCAGTTTTCCGTGCCAAGCTTCCAGATGGTTGGTAGTCCGAAGTCCTTCTGTTGAGAAGTGGTTCACGGTTGGTCGGTCTCCTTCTACCCATGGGAAAGGTTCTGTCCGCCTTTCTGTTGGTGATGAACCTAACGTTGATCTGAGCGTTTGCCATCTTGTAGTTGATGTATCAAAGCACACAAGGACAAGTTTTATATGACAATAATTATAAGAGAAATCACACAAGTCTGAAAGTACAAGTTTAACTAAAAAGATGACAAATTCTGAATACAAAATGCACATTCACTGAGTAAAGAAGTTGATGTTTCCAAGTACAGAGCGAAATATGATAACTCTCCAAAGTGTGCTGCTGTTTTATACCTTACCCATTTAACAGCTTGTGATCGGAACTCTAAATATTATTGATTCTTTTGCAATCAATAGTAGCTAGTGAGTATCTGATTAGTTATCAGAAGAACAGCTTGGGATCGGAATTCTAAATATTAATTTTTATTTTGCAATTATAAACAGCTATTGATTATCTGATTAGTTATCAGAAGTTGATTAACCTGTGCAATTTACCTGTACACTTTACTGCAATAGACTATAACTCACTATCATCACAACTGACCACCTATGTAAACATGTGATTTTAAGCAGAGTTGGTATTCGGGGAAGACCCCCATTTATTGCTGTCAAGGATTACCAGACAACCCCTGGAGCAAGACATTTTTGCCACAGGGGATATTGCTATACCTAAGTGCTAAAGATGAACATCACTTAAAACAATGTGTGCTCAAGTACCTCAGCACCGAGTGTCTGGACAGCATCAAACTACTAACAAGCACTCAGAAATCTTAATCTTTTAACAGAGTGCTTCAGAAAACAAACCCGAAGATGATGACTCGTTACTGCAACTGTCCAGCCAGAATTCACACTGCTGTTCATCTGTGCAACTGTGGTACAGTGCTGAGGCTACGTACAGTTGGCAGTCCGCAGAGACATATTAATCTGGAGTGGATGACCAAAGTCTTCATGCTAAGAGGATGTCCTAAAAACAGACTGTGCTAAAATAAAACTGTGATAAGAAAAAATGTCAAAGGTTGACGCAATCTTTTTACTTTTGAAGTCAGAATTTGAGTGGCCCAAAATTACATTGAATATTTTAATTCATTAAAAAAATACCTGTAAATATGCATTCCTGAAGTATCCATGTTTTCACTATTAACGAGAAAAATGTAAGAAAATGCTTCAAAAAACTCTCAGTCAGTATTAAGGACTCCCCAACCTTCGTAATACCACGGAATTAGATTAGACATTGGACAATAAACTCTCATATTCTGTGAAAATATTACATGTGCTTGTCTATTTTCCCAAAGTATATATAACTTTGTTAACACAAATGAAATAATTAATTAGTTAAAGTGCATCTCTTTATTTTGTTAACCTACAGCAAAAGCATATGTTACAGGCTCTTGGTTCTGTCTAAGTGTGATTTATATGAAACATGTTCCAATATATTTCTGTATATACATGTACGTAATGCCAAGATGGAATTCAGGTTTGAAAAATGCCTTTGATTGTTGCCTAGAAATATAAACTTATAAAAGTGTTCTATTTTTTAGGTACATATATTAAATAACCTATCTCAAAATTTCGAGAATAACATACAAAGGTAAAAGGTCAGCTGATGTTTCTGTATTTTTTTATAAATGGTTTAAATTTAAAATGATGTAATATATAGGAGACAAAGTTATTGTTAAAAGTTAACCCTTTAAGTCACTTCCACCACAGGGGATTCGTTACAAAATACACATAACGTTTTGCCATACTGATATAGGTCACGGTCCACATAAACATACATGTGATGTGACCTATATCAGTATAGCACATGTACATGTGTATTAGACATTTGTAACGAACCCCTGTGCTTCTACCGTGCTGTGTATGCCCTCGAAATATAGCTAGCTGCCTATAGCCAGAAACGTCTTTTATCACCTCCGAAATATTAAGTTTTACGTACATTATCAGTAAATTCTTTCATTAAAAAGTCTAAATCTAAATAACTATCACGAGATAAAAAGCCAGTCATATTTGACAATGATGTATCATCCGATCATATACTTTAATTACCTGTTGCTGCTTGACATAAACAGATAAGCTGGCGACATCATCACGTGTATGCATTCGTTTTCTAAAGTTTTAGCCACGATGATTTCACTGTGTTATTAATCTCACACTCCGTCTCAATCGGGAACCGTCGGCACTTTCCGTAAACGAGAAAGTATTTTCTCGTTTACGGAAAGTGCCGACGGTTCCCGATTGACTCCGTCTCTCATCACCTAGGTAAACAACGTGGTTATCGATACCGGAAACTTGTCTGTAAAGTCGCACGCAAGCGCAGTACAGGTAAATTGGTTCCAGCGAGAGGGTCACAAGTCGTCACGGTTCGGTGCACAAATACAAGAGGTGGATAATACATACGCGAGACGAGAGTGGTATTGCGCCAATCCCTGTTATTTAAGTCCGTGGTAATACACATGTTTTTCTTGTTGTATTTTCGTGTCGTCATTTCCGTATTGCGTATCGCGCATTCCATTACCGTAGTGTAAATTATAATAACATCGGATAAACAACACGTTCTTCAGAAATAAAGCTTATGATACAAAGACATTAATTAACTCACGGGAAGACACTGACATAAGATCAGACGACTTCAAGAAGGTCGTATTACAAATACCCCAAACCAAGTACAGAGAATTGAGGCAATTCCTGGTTTATCTGACCATGATATTGTGTTCCTCCAAATTTCCAGTGTTCCCCACAAACTTGAGCAAAAACCCAGAGAAATACCCTTGTATAAAAAGGCCAATTGGAATTCCATGAAAAGTGAACTCCACAACTTCTATCTAGAGATCTCCACCAATAAAGTCCTAACTGTAGAGGGATTATGGGAAGCATTCAAAATATTTCTACAAAAGATAGCTGGCGAGCATGTCCCACACAAAGTGGAAAAAAAAGAGATATAAACCCATGGGTGACACATGAAATTAAAAAAGTTAATAAATAGAAACAGACTATATAAACAAGCAAAAAAGTCTGGTCATCCATCAATTAAAGAAAAATTCAAATCAAAACAGCTAACATTGCCCCAGTTTACAAAAAAAGGCCAAAAAATTAACCCTGAAAACTATCGTCCCATATCTCTCACTTGTATTTGTTGTAAGTTGTTAGAACATATTATAGTAAGTAACATCCTGAATCATGCTGATAACAATAACATTCGTTACCCCTTACAACATGGTTTTAGACAATCCAGGTCATGTGAGAGCCAACTTTTAGAATTTATTGATGACATCTCGAAAAGTTCAGAAGATGGCAAACAGACAGATGTACTAATTTTGGATTTTAGTAAGGCCTTTGATAAGGTGAGCCATTCTCTCCTTATCCACAAACTTAGGGGGTATGTAATTACTGGACCAGCCAACACCTGGATTGAGGGCTTCCTAAGTGACAGAACTCAGACTGTTGTAGTAGAGGGGGAAATGTCCGATTCTACCCCAGTAAGATCAGGGGACCCCCAAGGCTCGGTCCTCGGTCCGAGTCTTTTCTTGTACTACTTTGATGATATTACTGAGAGTATAACATCTTCTATCAGACTCTTTGCAGATGATACCATTATGTATCTGACAGTAACATCTCAGATAGACGCTCACACCCTACAAAAAGATCTCGATAAACTGGCGCTTTGGGAGACTAAATGGAGGATGGCTTTCCACCCTGAGAAATGCCAGGTCCTCTCTGTCACAAGGAATAGACATTTCATCTGTCATCCCTATATACTACATGGTCACGAGTTGGAGCATGTGACGGAGGCTTACTATCTTGGCGTCACCATTACTTCTGATCTGAAGTGGAGTACTCATATCGATAATATCGCAAAAAAGGCCGATTCCAATCTGGGTTTCCTGAGGCGCAATCTCAAAATTTCATCCTGTAATATCAAACAAAAGGCCTATAAGTCCCTGGTCCGCACTCAGATTGAATATGCTAACCCAGTATGGGACCCTTACTTAAAAAAAAGATATAGACAAGCTAGAGATGGTACAGCACAGGGCTGCCCGTTTCGTTGCCAACCGCTATCGTAACACCTCCAGCGTTGGCAACATGTTAGAACACCTAAAATGGCGTAGTCTTGCAGATCGCAGGAAAGACGCGAGGCTGACCATGGTCTATAAAATCCACCATAATAAAGTTGCCATTACTACTAAACAGCTCACCCCTATTACCAGACAAACAAGACATAGTCATCAAACCTCATTTCAAACTATCTTGTGCAGGACGTATGTAAGGAAGGAATCATTCTTTCCTCAGTCTATCAAAGATTGGAACAAACTCCCTTCTCAAGTTATCTCTACTGATTCAATACTGTCCTTCAAACCATCTATCTCTGCTCATCAATATTTAGTTCTGTTCCTTTCCTTCCATAGCGCTTCACCTATATATGACACGATCTTCACTATGCTGAAGTAGGTCATCAAATGGTAGAAGTAGAAGTATATGAGGCGCATGGAATGCAGACTGATGTGTTTTGTTTACCGACCTCACCTGTACATATTGTTAACGGTAGTTCATAAGCTCGGGGTCGAGCGAGTTTGTAAAATATCAAGATCCCTATACAATACAAGTGGATGTGCGTGCACGTGATAACGGCATACCATGCGATAGCCTATGGTTACATATGTACCTGACATGCGTAAGCGGGCTATGGAATGATGTCCAAAGTGTACATGATTGAGAGTAATTTGGTTCCATAAAAGAACAGTAAATTGACAATTAAATACAGCAATTTAATTTATTTCCATCGTTTTTGGTATAGTAAAGAAAATAACTGTCATTGTTTAAGGACTTTCCACCCTTCGTAATACACATGTTTTTCTTGTCGTATTTTCGTGTCGTCATTTCCGTATTGCATATCGGGCGGTGGTAGGTAAATCTTGTACCCCGCTCCCGCTCCCGTCCCAAAACCCCGTACCAGGCATATAGAGATATTTTAATATCTCATTAACGCGATCGTTTATATATTTTATAAAATTATAAAATAATTTCAAACATTATTTTCTAAATGTGACTGTTAATAAAATGTAAATTTATCATCCAATAATTTAGAAATTGACGATAATGTTTATTTCAAGGGGGTAAACTTGTACGCCGCAGTCAACCGTGAAAATCACGGTTTTTCATATATAATTAGATATTGAGAGAAAATAAACATGTTATTTTCAGATATATAGAACAAAATACCTTACTGTTTATAATTATGTAAGTTTCGTTGAAATAAACGACATATTTCACATGAAATTCTGTCTTTGTTGTGATCGCGGGCGAGGATCGCGGGTGTTTTGTTTACTCCCGTACCCGTGCTAAGGGGACATCACTCCGTCAAGACTCGTGCTAAATATGTAAAAAAAAACTTTTAATACAACTATTTCATTATTTCTTTTTCATTTAATAATCTGTTAATTTTTTACATGTAATGAATAAGAGAATAATCCCTTATCACAACACATCAAACGCCACAAGCTTATTACATGTAGAAGGTAAATGATACACTATCATGATTCTTTAATCCATGGTTGATACAGCTGCAAGCCTATGAGTGTTAATATACATGTAAGCATGATTAATTATAATTATAATACCGACCTCACCCTGTACGTATCAACGACACGTGCTAACAGAAGTTCACAAGCTTTTGGTCGCTACGACTTTTGTTGTTGAGCGAGTTACGCTCTGTCGGTTAAATCGGTTCACAAATGAAATAACAATAACTCTGTGAAAATAGTGGTTTGTAAAATATCAAGATCCCTATGAAATGCAACTGCATGTGCGTGCACGTAATAACGGCATGCCATGCGATAGCCTATGGTTACATATGTACCTGACATGTTAATATACCATGCGTAAGCGGGCTATGGAATGATGTCCAAAGTGTACATGATTGAGAGTAATTTTGTTCCATAAATGGAACAGTAAATTGACATTTAAATATAGGAATTTAATTTATTTCCGTCGTTTTTGGTAAAGTAAATAAGTGTCATTGCATAAATTCTATCCCTCGGCAAAAAGTTCCGATTTTTTTCAAGGTAGACAACTCTCACCAGGATCAAAATTATTGTAAAATGTAAAATAAATTAATTATAAAGACTTTGTGTGTATTTGGTTCAATTTTTCACTCTTTTTGAATGAAACTATGTGTCCTGTTTGCTTTTAGCTTGTATTTAGTAACTTTTATCCATGCAATTTCAGTAAAAACGCTTTTTGTAACACGTTGTAGATATTTTATGATAAATAAAATATTTGTAGGGTTGATAAGCAATGCTTCTTTCATTATTATATTGTTGTTATAGTTTTGAACAATGCCACACGCTCAAAAAATGTGAAAGTGTTGAATTTGACAAAAATTCATTTTTTTGGCATTTTTTACAAAAAAAATCCCCAGTGTATCGGAATGCTGAGATTTTCATAAAATCCTTTCTACATAGTGACATAACCATTATGTGAAACTTTCATTGAATTCTGCTGGCTAATTGTGAAAGGGTGGAGCCTCCTTAAAGTATATCCCTATGCAAAAAGTTCCGATTTTTTTTCAAGGTAGACAACTCTCATCAGGATCAAAATTATTGTAAAAAATAAAATAAATGATTAATAAAGACTAAGACTTTGTGTGTATCTGGTTCAATGTTTCATTGTTTTTGTATGAAACTATGTGCCCTGTTTTCTTTTAGCTTGTATATAGTAACTTTTATCCATACAATTTCAGTAAAAAAAACGCTTTTTGTAACATGTTGTAGATATTTTATGATAAATAAAATATTTGTAGGGTTGATTAGCTATGCTTCTTTTCATTATTTCATTGTTGTAATCGTTTTGAACAATGCCACACACTCAAAAAATGTGAAGTGTTAGATTTCACAAAAAATCAATAATTCGGTATTCTTTACAAAAAAATCCCCAGTTTATCGGAATGCTTAGATTTTCATAAAATCATCTCTGCATAGTGACATAATTATTATGTAAAACTTTCATTGAATTCTGCTGGCTAATTGCGAAAGGGTGGAGCCGCCTTAAAGTCTTCAAGTGACTGTCTGGCTCACACCCTCCTTCTCTTTCACTATTACTGTCATTTAGGTAGGATATCTTTTGGAATTATGCCTCTAAAAGTATAGATTACATAGAGTTTTGATATACATGTAGAATATAGTAGCTGCACTATGCAGAGTGTCTTATATAACAGCGCAACGCCCGTCCTTCTATCTGTCTATATGTAGTGGCATTATAGGAGTTTGGCCATGTAGCCGGTAGGATATAAAAGTGTAGCTGATATATGTAGCAATATGGTTAAATAAGTATTGCCGCTGAGAATGCAAGTTTTTGTGATATAGTTTTACAATTGTTATGTAAATAAAATAACTTGAATTTTATATATCTTTCTAAATGTGTTTATTTGCCATACTTCAAATAATCAGCCTGAAAGACCCCGACGGACCCAGGATCCATGAAACTGGGTAATTGGCGGTCAGACCATTTACAGGAACGCACAGGAACGGGCAGAAACGGGCAGAAATATATTAATTATTATATATTTTAATAAATATATATATTAGATATATTCAATTATCAATATCAGATACATACTATATTTTACAATTACTATATTTTACTTAAAACCTCAATTTACTGGATATATATTCAACGAGCTTAGGTTTTGAAATAGCGTAAATCGTGCTGTATTAAAAAGCTTACATTCTAAGAAAAAAAATACGGAAAGTGCCGACGGTTGCCGATTGAAGCGAATGGTGTAGCATCCTTTACATTCATATCCAGGACTATAGCTAATTGAGAAGGAACCCTTATAAGGAAAACGTGGAAAAGGATCATCTGTATGTCGTCAGTGTCGTTTTTTGTGTTCTCACTACAAGGCCAAACTGACTTTTATTTCATGGCATTGTGATTTAAATTACACTTTTTAAACTATTTTTCCTGTTAAATTGCACCTTTATAGTAACAATAACTGTATTAGTATAAATAATACATGCCCACTTTCTCCATTTTTCTCTATTTCTTTACATGGACTTGATCCTTGTACCTCGCCTTTCCTGACCTTTATGACCTAGTTTGTCAACATTTGTGCACTTTTGTGGAAAACGGATCTGATCGCCGCTCCAAAACATTGTTAGTTTTTGACGATTATGGGTAATGGCAAAGTGTCCTATAGAGAGGCAATCGGCTGTTTCTACCTTTGCACACATGGTGTTTTTATTTTAAAAAAATGTTTATGTTATATTTCAATCTACGTAAACTTTTCAATGAGTGCAGGTTTAGTTTGATATCTGTTGCTTCAAATAATTATGTTGTCCATTTGATTTTATCTATTCTTTAAGACAATTCAAATTTCTTTTTTATTCTACAACTACTTCTCCTGTCTAGTAATGATGTACACCCCAATCCAGGCCCTGATGTTCACAGCAAAGATTTATCTATTTTTCATTTAAGTATTCGTAGCCTTAGAAATAGGCTATCATATCCGGAAAATGTAGGATCGGATTTTGATGTAGTTTGTATTACTGAGACTCACCTTCACTTATCCATTGCAGATGATGACGGTTATAACTTGTTTCGTATAGACCGTGGAACTCCGGGCGGGGGTATAAATGTTTACACTTCTAGCCTCTCAGAACAGACTTAGAATTTTATTTCAAGATCGGTGAAGTTGTATGGGTAAAGGTCCAGTTTCCAAATAAAAATTATCTATTATGCACAGTCTATAGACCTCCAAACTGTACGCACAATTTTGACACTCTGTAGATTGTAATAGTTGGTGATGTAAATGTAGACCTTCTGGTAGTAGTTAATAACCACGCACTTTTAGATATTATAAACTCTTTCCGCCTCTCGAATGTAATTGACAGACCGACTAGAATTGGACGCACGTGCTGCTCACTCCTTGACCCCATTCTTCTATCGGACACGTGTACTTTTACGATATCATACGCTATTGATACAGACCGCGAAAGTTCAGACCATCAAGCGACATGTGTTGATTTGAAAATAGGCAAGCCATATGTCTAGTTGTCTGCGATATTTCTTTCCGTTGTTGTTTAAACTATATATCAACGATAAAACTGACAATCTAGAAAGACTTTCGAATCTCTTTGCAGATGATACTTCTCTTTTATGCTCTGATAAATCTCCTCAAGTAACCGAACAGATATTAAATAGGGATCTCGGATTTTTTTTAATTTAATCCTGCTAAAACAGAGGCTTTATTAAGTTTGTCATTAATAGCAATGTGTTTTATAGGACCATAACAACATTTGCTACACTATTCAATGCTTAAATGGTCCCAAGGCAAAGAGTACCATCGATTTAGGTGTTTTTTACTATTAGTACGATTATGTATGTATAAAATATCTCCTCTAAATAAACAGTCTGACGAATCTCCTTGATGAGATGAAAATGCTAAGGACGTGTTGATGAGCATTTTTCTTTTTATATAATATACATTTGTGAATATATATATATATGTGTACCAAACATCAGTGAAGACTTCATGACATAGTTAGAAATGACAGCTTGTGTATCAGTAAAATACGGAGATATAGACAGATAAATCAGTTTAAAAAAAAATATACCATGACAGATGACAGATAAAGAATTTAGAGGATGCCCGTAAATCAAGGGGCCGTATTCACGGAAACGTTCTCATGCTCAAAACCCAGATTCTGGGATCAAGCCCAATATCTTGTTCCAGTGATAAATGTAAAATAATCATTTGGTCAAAGATTTCGAAGAATTATTGTGTCTTAAGGTGGCTCCACACATCGTCATCAGCGTCCATTTTCGTGACGTACTTCCGGAAAAAGTACAGCTCGGACTCAATTATCTTGATCGAAATGTGCATGTACACCGTGTCGTCATTTCCGTATTGCGTATCGGGCATTCAATATCGTAGTGCAAATTATAGTAACACCTGGGCCGTTTTCGTTTAAACGGTCAAACCGATCGGACCACTATCGTTCGTTTATTAAATAAGGTCGGACCTAGTAATCTGATGCTGCTTTCAGG